>NC_054477.1:169125506-169229729 GCF_017639515.1 Carcharodon carcharias | reverse complement strand
GTCGTTCTGTCAGTTCTGTCAGTTCTGTCAGTTCTGTCCGTTCTGTCGTACTTTCAATTCTGACATTCTGTCCATTACTTCCATTCTCTCAGTCTGTCGTTCTTCCAGTTTTGATATTCTATCCTTCTGTCCATTCTGTCTGTTCTGTCTTTCTGTCATTCTATTCATTCTGTCCATTCTGTCAGTCTGTCTGCTCATATCTTTCTAACTGTTTCTGTCATTCTGTCGTCCTATCCATTCTGTCCATTCTGTCCGTTCTGTCATTCTATCTGTTCAGTCGTTCTGTCTGTTCTCAATTCTGTCCCATTCTGTTCTGTTCTGTCCTTTTGTTCAATTCTGTCCATTCTTCTGTCTGTTCTCCATTCTGTTGTTGTTGTCCATTCTGTCATTCTATTCTGACTTTCTGTCCATTCTTGGTTCAGTCCGTCTGTCAGTTCTGTCAGTTCTGTCCATTATTTTGTTTGCCTCATTCTGTCATTTTTCCAGTTTTGATATTCTATCCATTCTGACCATTCCTGTCTGTCTGTTCTGTCTTTTCGGTCCGTTCTGTTCATTCTTCTGTTTTATCTTTCTGTCCTGTCTGTCATTCTGTCGTTCTATCCATTCTGTCCATTCTGACCATTCTGTCATTCTATCCTGTTCTGTCGTTCTGTCTGTTCTCAAATTCTGTCCATTCTGTCTGTTCTGTCCTTTTGACAATTAAGACATTCCGTCAGTTCTGTCGTTCTGTCCCGTTATTTGTTATATCAGTTCTGTCCGTACTGTCCTTTCTGTCATTCTGTCTGTTCTGTTAGTTCTGTCAGTTCTGTCGTTCTTTCAGTTTTCATATTCTATCCATTCTGTCATTCTGCCAATTCTGTCTGTTCTGTCCATTCTGTTGATTTGTCTATTCTATCATTCTGTCGTTCTGTTCATTCTGTCGTTGTCTGCTCTATCATTCTGTCGTTCTATCCATTCTGTCCACTCTGTCCCTTCTGTCGTGCTGTCTGTTCTGTCGTCTGTCAGTTCTGTCATTTCTGTCCATTCTGTTGTTCTGTCTTCGTCGTCTAATCATTCTGTCCATTCTGTCCTTTCTGTCGTTTATGTGTTCTGTCGTTCTGTCTGTTCTGTCGTTTTGTCCACTCTGTCATTCGGTCTTTCTCTCAAATCTTCCATTCTGTCTGTTCTGCCTTTTGTCTCAATTCTGACATTCTGTCTATTCTATCGTTCTGTCTGTTTCTGTCATTCTGTCATTCTATCCATTCTGTCCATTCTGTCTGTTCTAGAGTTCTGTCTGCTCTGTTCGTACTGTCAGGATTGACATTCCCGTTCTGTCGTTCTGATTGTTCTGTCGTTCGGCTTGTTCTTTCGTTCTGTCCATTCTGTCGTCTGTCCGTTCTGTCCCATTCTGTCCGATCTATCCGTTGATCTGTCCTTCTGTCATTCTGTCCACTGACTCTCTGTCCATTCTGTCACTCAGTCAGTTCTGACAGTTATGTTACACTGTCAATTCTGACATTCTGTCCGTTATTTCGTTCTCTCAGTTCCGTCGTTCTTCCAGTTTGTATTCTATCCATTCTGTTTCATTTGTACATTCTGTCTAAGTCTGTTTTAACAGTTCATTCTGTCTGTTCTCTGTTCATGTATGTTCTGTCGTGCTGTCTGTTCTGTCCGTTCTGTCGTTCTGTCTTTTCTGTCATTCTGTCGTCTGTTCATTCTGTCCATTCTGTCCATTCTGTGGTTCAGTCAGTTCTGACAGTTCTGCTTACTGTCAATTCTTGACATTCTGTCCATTATTTCGTCTCTCAGTTCTGTCGTACTGCCATTTTGATATTCCTATCCATTCTGTCCATTCTGTCTATTCTGTCCGTTCTGTCCTTCTGTCATCCTGTCCGTTCTGTCCGTTCTGTCGTTCTGTCTCTTCTGTCGTCTGTCCGTCTGTCCGTTCTGGTCAGTTCTGTCGCGTTCTTCAGTTTGATATTCTACCCATTCTGTCCATTCTGTCCATTCTGTCTGTTCTGTCCGTTGTCCCGTTCTGTCATCCTGTCGTTCTGCCGTTCTGTCGTTCTGTCAATTCTGTCGTCTGTCCGTTCTGTTCCGTTCTGTCAGTTCTGTCGTTCTTTCAGTTTTGATATTTCTACCCATTCTGTCATTCTGTCCATTCTGTCAGTTCTGTCCGTTCTGTCGTTTTTCAGTTCTGTCGTACTGTCCGTTCTGTCCAGTTGACATTCTGCCCATTCTGTAATTCTATCTGTTCTGTCGTTCTGTTCGTTCTGTCCATTCTGACATTCTGTCTGTTTCTGTCATTCTGTCATTCTATCCATTCTGTCCAATTCTGTCCGTTCTGTCATTCTGTCTGTTCTCTCCGTTCTGTCCGTTCTGTTCATTTTTGTCATTGTGTCTGTTCTATCGTTTCTGTCCTGTTCTTCACCCTGTCGTTCTATCCATTCTGTCCATTCTGTCAGTTCTGTCGGTCTATCTGTTCAATCATTCTGTCCGTTCTGTCGTTCACGTCAGTTCTGACATTCTGAGCGTACGTTCAGCTCCAGTCTGTTCAGTTTCATTCTGTTTCTGACCGTTCTGACTTCTGTCCATTCTGTCGTTCTGTTAGTTTTGTCATTCTGTCAGTTTTGACTTTTCTGTCCATTCTGTCGTTCAGTCAGTTCTGTCATTCTTTCGTTTCTTCCATTTTATATTCTATCCATTCTGTATTCTGTCCATTCTGTTGTTCTCTCCATTCTGTCCATTCTGTCCGTTCTGTCTGTTTCTCACATTCTGCCTGTTCAGTTCATTCGTCATTGAGTCTTCTATTGTTTTGTCTGTTCTGTCACTCTCTGTCGTTCTATCCATTCTGTCCATTCTGTCCGTTCTGTCTGCTTCTGTCTGTTTCTGTCCATTCTGTCATTCTGTCTGTTCTGTCACTCTGTCATTCTAATCCATTCTGTCCATTCTGTTGTTCTTCCGACTGACATTCTCCTGGGTTTTTTTTTGTTTCATTCTTTTGGTCTTCGTTTGTCCATTCTGTCGTTCTGTCCGTTCTGTGTTCTGTCCGTTCTGTCCGTTCTGTCAGTTCTGTCCTTCTGTCGTACTTTCAATTCTGACATTTCTGTCCATTATTTCATTCTCTCAGTTCTGTCATTCTTCCGTTTGATATTCTATCCATTCTGTCCATTTTCTACATTCTGTCTATTCTGTCTTTACAGTCCATTTTGTTTGTTCTGTCTGTTCTGTCGTGTCTGTCGTTCTGTTCTGTTCTGTCCATTCTGTCGTTCTGTCTTTTCTGTCATTCTGTCGTTCTGTTCATTCTGTCTGTTCTATCGTTCTGTCTGTTCTGTCATTCTGTCGTTCTATCTATTCTGTGAATTCTGTCCATTCTGTCGTTCTATGTGTTCTGTCGTTCTGTCTGTTCTGTCGTTTTGTCCACTCTGTCGTTCTGTCTGCTCTCAATCTGTCCATTCTGTCTGTTCTTCCTTTTGTCAAACTCTGACATTCTGTCTGTTCTATCGTTCTTCTGTTCTGTCATTCTGTCATTCTGTCCATTCTGTCCATTCTGTCCGTTCTGGAGTTCTGTCCTGTTCTGTCGAATTGTCAGAATTGACATTCTGCCCGTTCTTTCGTTCTGTGTTCTGTCGTTCTGCTTGTTCTGTCGTTCTGTCCATTCTGTCGTTCTGTCCGTACTGTCCATTCTGTCCGTTCTGTCCGTACTGTCCGTTCTGTCAATCTGTCCGTACTGACTTCTGTCCATTCTGTCACTCAGTCAGTTCTGTCAGTTCTGTTATATTGTCAATTCTGACATTCTGTCCGTTATTTCATTCCCTCAGTTCCGTCGTTCTTCCAGTTCTGATATTCTATCCATTCTGTTCATTTTGTACATTCTATCTATTCTGTTTTTAAACAGTCCATTCTGTCTGTCTGTCTGTCCTGTTCTGTCTGTTCTGTCTGTTTCTGTCCGCCGTTCTGTCGTTCTGTCTTTTCTGTCATTCTGTCATTCTGTTCGTTCTGTCCATCTGTCCATTCTGTGGTTCAGTCAGTTCTGTCAGTTCTGTTGTACTGTCAATTCTGACATTCTGTCCATTATTTCGTTCTCTTCAGTTCTGTCGTTCTTCCAGTTTTGATATTCTATTCCATTCTGTCCATTCTGTCTATTCTGTCTGTTCTGTCAGTTCTGTCCTTCTGTCAGTTCTGTCGTTCTTTCAGTTTTGATATTCTATCCATTCTGTCATTCTGTCCATTCTGTCTGTTCTTCCGTTCTGTCGTTCTTTCAGTTCTGTCGTACTGTCCGTTCTGTCAGTTCTGACATTCTGGCCATTCTGTAATTCTGTCAGTTCTGTCGTTCTGTCCATTCTGACATTCTGTCTGTTCTGTCATTCTGTCATTCTATCCATTCTGTCCATTCTGTCCGTTATGTCATTCTGTCCATTCTGTCCGTTCTGTCATTCTGTCTGTTCTCTCCGGTCTGTCGTTCTTCATTCTGTCCATTGTCTGTTCTATCGTTCTGTCTGTTCTGTCACTCTGTCGTTCTATCATTCTGTCCATTCTGTCCGTTCTGTCGTTCTGTCGTTCTGTCTGTTCTGTCGTTCTTCTGATCTACATTCTGCCTGTTTTTCATTCTGTCCGTTCTGTCCGTTCTGTCCCTTTCTGTCATTCTGGCCGTTCTGTCGTACTTTCAATTCTGACATTCTGTCCATTATTTCATTCTCTCAGTTCTGTCATTCTTCCAGTTTTGATATTCTATCCATTCTGTCCATTCTGTCTGTTCTGTCTTCTGTCATTCTTTCATTCTGTCCATTCTGTCATTCTGTCGCTCTATCTTTCTGACTGTTCTGTCATTCTGTCGTTCTATCCATTCTGTCCATTCTGTCCGTTCTGTCATTCTAACTGTTCAGTTGTTCTGTCTGTTCTCACATTCTGTCCATTCTGTCTGTTCTGTCTATTCTGTTGTTTTGTCCATTCTGTCATTCTGTCAGTTCTGACTTTCTGTCCATTCTGTGGTTCAGTCCGTTCTGTCAGTTCTGTCATTCTGTTCCAGTATTTTGTTTCCTCAGTTCTGTCATTCTTCCAGTTTTGATATTCTATCCATTCTGTCCATTCTGTCTGTTCTGTCTTTCGGTCCGTTCTGTCATTCTGTCTGTTTTATCTTTTCTGTCTGGTCTGTCATTCTGTCGTTCTATTCATTCTGTCCATTCTGACCATTCTGTCGTTCTATCTGTTCTGTCGTTCTGTCTGTTCTCAAATTCTTCCATTCTGTCTGTTCTGTCCTTTTGACAATTAAGACATTCCGTCAGTTCTGTCGTTCTGTCCGTTATGTTTATATCAGTTCTGTCCGTACTGTCCTTTCTGTCATTCTGTCTGTTCTGTTATTCTGTCAGTTCTGTCGTTCTTTCAGTTTTCATATTCTATCCATTCTGTCATTCTGCCAATTCTGTCTTTCTGTCCATTCTGTTGATTTGTCCATTCTATCATTCTGTTGTTCTGTTCATTCTGTCGTATTCTGCTCTACATTCTGTCGTTCTATCCATTCTTTCATTTGTCCACTCTGTCCCTTCTGTCTGCTGCTGTTCTGTCGTTCTGTCCAGTTCTGACATTCTGACCGTTCTGTCGTAGTGTCTTTTCTCACATTCTGCCCATTCTGTCTGTTCTGTCATTCTGTCATTTCTGTCATTCTGCCATTCTATCTGTCCTGTCATTCTCTCTATTCTGACATTCTGTCCATTCTGTCATTCTGTCAGTTCTGTCGTTGTGTCAGTTCAGTCATTCTGTCCGTTCTGTCTTCATTCAGTTTCTGACATTCTGAGCGTACTTTTCGCTCTGTCTGTTGTTCATTCTGTCATTCGGTCAGTTGTGACATCTGTCCATTTTGTCCTTCTGTCAGTTCTGATATTCTGACTGTACTGTCGATTTGTCTGTTCTGGTCTTCTGTCCATTCTGTTTGTTCTGTCGTTCTGTCAGTCCTGTCGTACTGTCAATTCTGACATTCTGTCCGATATTTTTTTTGACAGTTCTGTCGTTCTTTCAGTTTTGATTTCTATCCATTCTGTCTGTTCTGTCCATTCTGTTGTTTTGTCCGTTCTGTCATTCTGTCGTTCTGTCTGCTCTATCATTCTGTCATTCTACCCATTCTGTCCTTCTGTCCGTTCTGTCGTGTTGTCTGATCTGCCTATTCTGTTGTTCTATCCATTCTGTCCATTCTGTCCGTTCTGTCGTGCTGTCAGTTCTGTCCGTTCTGTCAGTTCTGACATTCTGACGTTCTGTCGTACTGTCTGTTCTGACATTCTGCCCATTCTGTCTGTTCTGTCATTTTGTCAGTTCTCTGGTGTTCTGTCGATTCAGTCCATTCTGTCATTCGGTCATTCTGACATTCTCCCATTCTATCTGTCCTGTCATTCTCTCTATTCTGTCGTTCTGTCCATTCTGTCCATTCTGTCATTCTGTCAGTTCTGTCGTTGTGTCGTTCAGTCATTCTGTCCGTTCTGTCGTTCATGTCAGTTCTGACATTCTGTGCTACTTTCGCTCTGTCTGTTCTGTTCATTCTGTCATTCGGTCAGTTGTGACATCTGTCCATTTTGTCTTTCTGTCAGTTCTGATATTCTGACTGTACTGTCGATCTGTCTGTTCTGGTTGTTCTGTCCATTCTGTCCGTTCTGTCAGTTCTGTCCGTTCTGTCCGTAATTTCAATTCTGAACATTCGGCCATTATTTCATTCTCTCAGTTCTGTCGTTCTTCCTTCCAGTTTTGCTATTCTATCCATTCTGTCTGTTCTGTCTTTCTGTCATTCTATTCATTCTGTCCATTCTGTCATTCTGTCTGCTCTATCTTTCTAACTGTTCTGTCATTCTGTCGTCTATCCATTCTGTCCATTCTGTCCGTTCTGTCATTCTATCTGTTCAGTCGTTCTATCTGTGCTCACATTCTGTCCATTCTGTCTGTTCTGTCTGTCATTCTGTGGTTCAGTCTGTTCTGTCAGTTCTGTCATTCTGTCCTTTATTTCGTTTGTCAGTTCTGTCATTTTTTCAGTTTTGATATTCTATCCATTCTGTCCATTCTGTCTGTTCTGTTTTTCGGTCCGTTCTGTTCATTCTTCTGTTTTATCTTTCTGTCTGGTCTGTCATTCTGTCGTTCTATCCATTCTGTCCATTCAGACCATTCTGTCATTCATCTGTTCTGTCGTTCTATCTGTTCTCAAATTCTGTCCATTCTGTCTGTTCTGTCCTTTTGACAATTAAGACATTCCGTCAGTTCTGTCGTTTCTGTCCGTTATGTTGTTATATCAGTTTCTGTCCGTACTGTCCTTTCTGTCATTCTGTCTGTTCTGTTAGTTCTGTCAGTTTTGTCGTTCTTTCTGTTTTCATATTCTATCCATTCTGTCATTCTGTCCATTCTGTCTGTTCATGTCCATTCTGTTGATTTGTCCATTCTATCATTCTGTTGTTCTGTTCATTCTGTCATCTGTCTGCTCTATCATTCTGTCATTCTGTCCATTCTGTCCACTCTGTCCTTCTGTCGTGCTGTCTGTTCTGTCGTTCTGTCAGTTCTGACATTCTGACCATTCTGTCGTACTCTCTTTTCTCACATTCTGCCCATTCAGTCTGTTCTGTCATTTTTCATTCTGTCGTTCTGTCGATTCAGTCCATTCTGTCATTCTGTCAATTCTTAAATTCTGCCCATTCTATCTGTCCTGTCATTCTCTCTATTCTGTCGTTCTGTCCATTCTGTCATTCTGTCTGTTTTGTCTTTGTGTCAGTTCTGTCATTCTGTCCGTTCTGTCGTTCATTCAGTTCTGACATTCTGAGCGTACTTTCGCTCTGTCTGTTCTGTCCATTCTGTCATTCTGTCAGTTGTGACATCTGTCCATTTAGCTCATCTGTCAGTTTTGATATTCTGTCCGTACTGTTGATCTGTCTGTTCTGGTCATTCTGTCCATTCTGTTTGTTCTCTCGTTCTATCAGTCCTGTTGTACTGTCAATTCTGACATTCTGTCCATTATTTCGTTCTGTCAGTTCTGTCGTTCTTCCAGTTTTGATTCTATCCATTCTGTCATCTGTCCATTCTGTCTGTTCTGTCCGTTCTGTCATTCTGTCGTTCTGTTCATTCTGTCCATTCTTCCCTTCTGTCATTCTGTTATTTCTGCCCATTGTGTTGTACTGTCAATTCTGACTTCTGTCCGAATTTTGTTTTGTCAGTTCTGTCGTTCTTTCAGTTTTGATCATCCATTCTGTCATTCTGTCCATTCTGTCTGTTCTGTCCATTCTGTTGTTTTGTCCGTTCTATCATCTGTCGTTCTGTTCATTCTGCCGTTCTGTGGTCTATCATTCTGTCTGCTCTATCATTCTGTCTGCTCTATCATTCTGACATTCTCTTTCTGTCATTCTGTCCATTCTGTCCGTTCTGTCATGCTGTCTATTCTGTCGTTCTGTCAGAACTGACCTTCTGCCCGTTCTTTCCTTTCTGTTTGTTCTGTCGTTCTGTTGTTCTTTCGTTCTGTCCATTCTGTCGTTCTGTCCGTTCTGTCCGTTTTGTCAGTTCTGTCAGTTCTGTCCGTACTGTCCATTCTGTCTTCTGTCAGTTCTGACTTTCTGTCCATTCTGTGCTTCAGTCAGTTCTGTCAGTTTGTTGTGTACTGTCGATGCTGACATTCTGTCCATTATTTCGTTCTCTCAGTTCTGTCGTACTTTCCAGTTTTGATATTCTATCCATTCTGTCCATTCTGACTATTCTGTCTTTTCTGTCCATTCTGTTCATTCTGTCATTCTTTCTGTTGTATCTTTCTGCTGTCTGTCATTCTCTCGTGCTATGCATTCTGTCCATTCTGTCCGTTCTGTCGTTCTGTCTGTTCTGTCATCTTGTCTGTTCTGTCGTTCTGTCTGTTCTCAAATTCTGTCCATTCTGTCTGTTCTGTACTTTTGACAATTAAGACATTCTGTCAGTTCTGTCATACTGTCAATTCTGTCCGTTCTGTCATTCTGTCTGTTCTGTCCATTCTCCCCCTTCTGTCATACTGTTATTTCTGTCCATTGTGTTGTACTGTCAATTCTGACGTTCTGTCCGATATTTTGTTTTGACAGTTCTGTCGTTCTTTCAGTTTTATATTCTATCCATTCTGTCTGTTCTGTCCATTCCGTTGTTTTGTCCGTTCTGTCATTCTGTCGTTCAGTCTGCTTTATCATTCTGTCATTCTACCCATTCTGTCCATTCTGTCGTTCTGTCGTGTTGTCTGATCTGCCTATTCTGTTGTTCTATCCATTCTGTCCATTCTGTCCGTTCTGTCGTGCTGTCTGTTCTGCCGTTCTGTCAGTTCTGACATTCTGACGTTCTGTCGTACTGTCTGTTCTGACATTCTGCCCATTCTGTCTGTTCTGTCATTTTGTCAGTTCTGTCGATTCAGTCCATTCTGTCATTCGTCAGTTCTGACATTCTGCCCATTCTATCTGTCCTGTCATTCTCTCTATTCTGTCGTTCTGTCCATTCTGTCCATTCTGTCATTCTGTCAGTTCTGTCGTTGTCTCAGTTCAGTCATTCTGTCCGTTCTGTCGTTCATTCAGTTCTGACATTCTGAGTGTACATTCGCTCTCTGTCTGTTCTGTTCATTCTGTCATTCGGTCAGTTGTGACATCTGTCCATTTTGTCCTTCTGTCAGTTCTGATATTCTGACTGTACTGTCGATCTGTCTGTTCTGGTCATTCTGTCCATTCTGTTTGTTCTGTCGTTCTGTCAGTCCTGTTTGTACTGTCAATTCTGACATTCTGTCCATTATTTCGTTCTGTCAGTTTGTGGTTCTTCCAGTTTTGATATTCTATCCATTCTGTCCATTCTGTCCATTCGTTCCATTCTGTCTTTTCGGTCCGTTCTGTCTGTTCTGTCGTTCTGTCTGTTCTGTCGTTTTGTCCGTTCTTTCGTTCTTTCTGTTCGCAAATTCTGTGCATTCTGTCTGTTCTGTCTTTTGTCAATTCTGACATTCTGTCTGTTCTGCAGTTCTGTCCGTTGTGTGTAATATCAGTTCTGTCCGTACTGTCCTTTCTGTCATTCTGTCTGTTCTGACTTCTGTCCACTCTGATATTCATTCCGTTCTGTCGTTCTGTCAGTTCTGTCACACTGTCAATTCAGTCCGTTCTGTCCATTCTCCCTTCTGTCATTCTGTTATTTTTCTGTCCATTGTGTTGTACTGTCAATTCTGACATTCTGCCGTTCTTCGTTCTATTTGTTCTGTCGTTCTGTCCATTCTGTCATTCTGTCAGTTCTGACTTTCTGTCCATTCTGTCATTCAGTCAGTTCTGTCAGTTCTGTCATACTGTCAATTCTGACATTCTGTCCATTATTTCGTTCTGTCAGTTCTGTTGATCTTCTGTTTTGATATTCTATCCATTCTGTCATTCTGTCTATTCTGTCTTTTCGTTCCATTCTATCATTCTGTCGTTCTGTTCATTCTGTCATTCTGTCCATTCTGTCTGTTCTGTCCATTCTGTCATTCTGTCCGTTCTCTGTCGTTCTGTTCATTCTGTCGTTCTGTCAGTTCTGAGATTCTGCCCGTTCTGTCAGATCTGTTATTCTGTCCATTCTGTCGTTCTGACCATTCTGTCATTCCGTTGTTCTGTCCATTCTGTCTGTTCTGTCGTTTTCTCAGTTCTGTCCGTCCTGTCATTCTGTTGATCTGACTGTTCTGTCTGATCTCTTCATTCTGTCCATTCTGTCTTTCTGTCGTTCAATTTGTTCTGTTCATTCTGTCCAAGCTGTTGTTTTGTCTGTCCTGTCGTTTTGTTAGTTCTGTCGTTCTATCATTCTGTCATTCTGTCAGTTCTGACATTATGTCCGTTCTGTTTTTCTGTCAGTTCTGTTGTTCTGTCTGTTCTGTCATTCTGTCAGTTCTGACATTCTGTCCATTCTGTTGTTCTGTCTGTTCTGTCGTTCTGTCTGTTCTGTCATTCTGTCTGTTCTGTCAGTTCTGTCCATTCTGTCCTATCTTTCAGTTCTCCTTGTTCTATTCATTCTGTCCATTCTGTCATTCTGTCTGTTCTGTCGTTCTGTCAGTTCTGACATTCTGTCCATTTTCTCGGCTCTGTCATTTTGTTAGTTCTGACTTTCTGTCCGTTCTGTCAGTCCTGTCGTTCAGTTTGTTCTATTTATTCTGTCCATTCTCTCGTCCTGTCTGTTCTTTCATTCTGTCGTCCTGTCCATTCTGCCATTCTGTCGTTCTGTTCATTCTGTCGTTGTGTCTGTTCTATCGTTCTATCTGTTCTTTCACTCTGTCGTTCTATCCATTCTGTCCATTTTGTCCATTTTGTCATTCTGTCAGTTCTGACATTCTGTCCGTTCTGTCGTTCTGTCTGTTCTTTCGTACTGTCAGAAACTGTCATTCTGCCCGTCCTTTTGTTCTATCTGTTCTGTCGTTCTGTCTATTCTGTTGTTCTGTCATTCTGTCTGTTCTGTTCATTCTGTCCATTCTGTCGTTCTGTCGTTCTGTCAGTTGTGAGATTCTCCCGTTCTCTCCGTTCTGTCAGTCTGTCCATTCTGTCCGATCTTTCAGTTCTGTCTGTTCTATTCATTCTGTCCATTCTGTCATTCGTCTGTTCTGTTGTCCTGTCAATTCTGCATTCTGTCCGTTCATTTGTTCTGTCATTCTGTCAATTCTGACATTCTGTCCTTTTTCTCAGTTCTGTCATCCTGTCAGTTCTGACACTTCGGCTGTTCTATCATTCTGTCTGTTCTGATTTTCTGTCAGTTCTGACATTCCTGTCCATGTTATCGGCTCTGTCATTTTGTTAGTTCTGACATTCTATCCATTCTGTTGTTCTGTCATTCTGTTAGTTCTGGCATTCTGTCCATTTTCTCGGCTCTGTTGTTTTGTTTGTATCTGACATTCTGTCCATTCTGTTGTTCTGTCATCTCGGTAGTTCTGACATTCTGTTCTTCTGTCAGGCCCGTCGTTCAGTTTGGTTCTGTTTATTCTATCCATTCTCTCGTTCTGTCTGTTCTTTCATTCTGCATTCTGTCAATTCTGTCCATTCTTTCTGTTCTTTTGTTCTGTCGTTCTGTCTGTTCTTTCGTTCTGTCAGTTCTGTCAATTTGGGCATTCTGTCTGTTCTGTCATTCTGTCAGTTCTGACTATTATGTCCATTCTGTGGTTCTGTCCATCTGTCCTATCTTTCAGTTCTGTCTGTTCTATTCATTCTGTCCATTCTGTCATTCTGTCTGTTCTGTCGTTTCCTGTCAGTTCTGTCTTCTATCCGTTTCTGTGTGTCCTGTCTTTCAGTTTGTTCTGTCGTTCTGTCAGTTCTGACATTCTGTCTGTTTTTATCAGTCCTTTGTTCAGTTTGATCTGTTTATTCGTCCATTCTGTCATTGTCTGTTCTGTCGTTCTCTCTGTTCTGTCATTCTGTCCGTTCTGTTGCTCTGTCGTTATGTCTGTTATGTTCATTCTGTCCATTCTGTCGGTCTGTCTTTCTGACAGTGTGTTCATTCTGTCCAACCTGCTTTTCTGACTTTTTATCAGTTCTGATATTCTGTCCGTTCTACGTACTGTCTGCTCCATCATTCTAAAGGTTCTGACATTCTCTCCGTTCTGTTGTTCTGTCCATTCTGTTATTTCTGTCCGTTCTGTCCTTTCTATCACTTCTGTCTATTCTATTCATTCGGTCCATTCTTTCATTCTGTCCTGTTGTGTCGTTCTGTAAGTTCTGACATTCTGTCCGTTTTTCTCAGTTCTGTTGTTCTGTCAATTCTGACATGCTGTCAGTTCTGTCGTTCTCAGTTCTCACATTCTGCCTGTTCTGTCTGTTGTCGTTCTCAGTTCTGACATTCTGTCTTTGCTGTTGTCTGTCATTCTGTCAGTACAGTCCTTTCTGTCCCATTCTGTCTGTTCTGTCAGTTCTGGTCAGGCTGTCAGTTCTGACATTCTGTTCATTTTCTCAGCTCTGTCATTTTGTCAGTTCTGACATTCTGTACTTTGTGTTGTTCTCTCATTCTATCAGTTCTGACATTCTGTCTTTTCTATCAGTCCCTGTCGTTCAGTTTGTTCTGTTTATTCTGTCCACTCTGTCGTACTGTCTGTTCTGTCATTCTTTCTTTTCTTCTGTTCTGTCGTTCTGTCAGTTCTGACATTCTGTCCGCTCTGTATTTTTGTCAGTTTTGATATTCTGTCCATTCTGTTGTTCTGTCCATTCTCACAGTATTCCGTGTTCTGTCATTCCGTCTGTTCTGTTGTTCTGTCTGTCCTGTCTGTCCTGTCCGTCCTGTTGTTCTGTCGTTCTGTCTGCTCTGTCGTTCTGTCAGTTCTGTTGTACTGTCAGTTCTGACATTCTGCCGATTCTGTCAGCTCTGTCGTTCTGTCCGTTCTGTTGTTCACTCATTCTGTCTGTTCTATTCATTCTGTCCATTCAGTTGTTCTGTGAGTTCTGTCATTCTGTCAGTTCTGAGATTCTGTCTGTTCTCTCAGTTCTGTCATTCTGTCCGTTCTGACATTCTGCCCGTTTTGTCTGTTCTATCGTTTTGTCAGTTCTGACATTCTGTGTGTTCTGTCGTTCTGTCTGTTCTGTCATTCTCTCAGTTCTGTCCGTCCTGTCATTCTGTTGATCTGATTGTTCTGTCTGATGTCTTCATTCTGTCCATTCTGTCCATTCTGTCCTTCTGTCTATCTTTTGTTCTGTCCGTTCTGTTGTTCTGTCATTCTGTCTGTTCTGTCAGTTCTTTTCATTCTGTCTGTTCTGCTGTTCTATCGTTCGGTCTGTTCTATTCATTCTGTCCATTCAGTCGTTCTGTCTGTTCTGTTGTTCTGTCCGTTCTGTTGTTCTGTCATTCTGTCTGCTCTGTTCATTCTGTCCATTCTGCTGTTCTGTCGTTCTGTCGTTCTGTCAGTTGTGAGATTCTGTCCGTCTCTTCAGTTCTGTCGTTCTGTCAGTTCTGACATTCTGTCTGTTCTGTCGTGCTGTCTGTTCTGTCGTTCTCGCAGTTCTGTCTGTCCTGTCATTCTGTTGATCTGATTGTTCTGTCTGATCTCTTCATTCTGTCCATTCTGCTGTTCTGTAGTTCAATTTGTTCTATTCATTCTGTCCAAGCTGTGGTTTTGTCTGTCCTGTCGTTTGTTAGTTCTGCCGTTCTGTCACTCTGTCTTTCTGTCAGTTCTGACATTCTGTCCGTTCTGTTGTTCTGTCGTTCTGTCAATTCTGAAATTCTGTCCTTTTTCTCATTTCTGTCGTCCTGTCAGTTCTGACACTATGTTTTTCTGATGTTATGACTTTCTGTTCATTCCGTCCATTCTGTCGTTCTGTCCATTCTGTCTGTTCTGTCATTCTGTCAGTTATGACATTCTGTCCATTCTGTTGTTCTGTCAGTTCTGTCCATTCTGTCCTATCTTTCAGTTCTGTCTGTTCTATTCATTCAGTCCATTCTGTCATTCTGTCTGTTCTGTTGTTCTGTCAGTTCTGACATTCTGTCCGTTCTGTCAGTCCTGTCATTCTGTCATACTGTCCATTCTGTCATTCTATCTGTTCTGTCGTTCTGTCATTCTGTTCATTCTGTCGTTCTGTCAGTTCTGTCGTACTGTCAGTTCTGACATTCTGCCCATTCTGTCTCCTCTGTTGTTCAGTCCGTTCTTTTGTTCTGTCGTTCTATCTGTTCTGTTCATTCTGTCCTTTCTGTCGTTCTGTCTGTTCTGTCAGTTCTTTTCAATCTGTCCGTTCTGCTGTTCTATCATTCTGTATGTTCTATTCATTCTGTCCATTCCGTCATTCTGTCTGTTCTGTCATTCTGTCAGTTCTGAGATTCTGCCCGTTCTGTCAGTCCTGTCGTTTTTGATATTCTGTCCATTCTGTTGATTTGTACAGTCTCACAATACTCCCTGTTCTGTCATTCTGTCTGTCCTGACAGTCCTGTCGTTCTGTCATTCTGTCAGTTCTGTCCATTCAGTTTGTTCTGTTTATTCTGTCCATTCTCTCGTTCTGTCTGTTCTTTCATTCTGTTTTTCTGTCCATTCTGTCATTCTGTCTGTTCTGTCATTCCATCATTTCTGTCGTTCTGTTCATTCTGTCGTTCTGTCTGTTCTGTCATTCTGTCTGTTCTGTCATTCTGTCAGTTCTGATGTTTTGTCCGTTCTGTATTTCTGTCAGTTTTGATATTCTGTCCATTCTGTTGTTCTGTCGTTCTGTCAGTTCTGACATTCTGTCTGTTCTATTGTTCTATCGTTATGTCTGTTCTGTTCATTCTGTCCATTCTGTCGTTCTGTCTTTCTGACAATTCTGTTCATTCTGTTCATCCTGCTGTTCTGACGTTCTGTTAGTTCTGACATTCTGTACATTCTACCGTTCTGTCTATTCTGTCGTTCTAACAGTTCTTACATTCTCTCCGTTCTGTTGTTCTGTCCATTCTGTCATTTATGTCCATTCTGTCCTTACTTTCAGTTCTGTCAGTTCTCTTCATTCTGTCAGTTCTGAAATTCTGTCGTTCTGTCGTACTGTCTGTTTTGGCATTCTGTCAGTTTTCTCAAATCTGTCGTTTTGTAAGTTCTGACATTCTGTCCGTTCTGTCAGTTCTGTTCTTCTGTCATTGCTGTTGTTCTGTCGATCTGTCCGTTCTGTCGTTCTTTCAGTTCTGTCGTTCTGTCATTATGTCTTTTCTCTCGTTCTGTCCATTCCATCCAATCTGTTGTTCTGTCTGTTGTTAGTTCTGTCGTTCTGTCCATTCTGTTGTTCTGTCTGTTTTGTCAGTTCTGATGTTCGGTCCATTCTGTCAGTTCTGTCATTCTCTCGTTCTGTTCGTTCCATCCATTCTGTCATTCTGTCCATTCTGTCGCTCTGTCCATTCTGTCATTCTGTCCCTTCTGTCCATTCTGTTGTTCTGTCAGTTCTGTCGTTCTGTCCGTTCTATCATTCTGTTTCTCTGTTTGTTCTGTCGTTCCATTTGTTCTGTCATTCTGTCAGTTCTGTCGATCTGTCAGTTCTGACATTTTTTCGTTCTGTCATTCTGTCATTTCTGTCAGTTCTGGCAGTTCCGTCTGTTCTGTCGTTCTGTCAGTTCTGTCGTTCTGTCAGTTCTGTCATTTCTGTCAGTTCTGTCGTTCCGTCTGTTCTGTCGTTCTGTCAGTTCTGTCGTTTTGTCAGTCCTGTCAGTTCTGTCGTTCCGTCTGTTCTGTCGTTCTGGCAGTTCTGTCGTACTGTCAGTTCTGACGTTCTGTCAGTTCTGATTTTCTGTCCTTTCTGTCAATTCTGTTCTTCTGTCATTATTGTTGTTCTGTCGATCTGTCAGTTCTGACGTTCTGTCAGTTCTGATTTTCTGTCCTTTCTGTCAATTCTGTTCTTCTGTCATTATTGTTATTCTCTCCGTTCTGTCGATCTGTCCTTTCTGTCATTCTGTCAGTTCCATCGGTTCTATCGTTCTGTCAGTTCTGTGGTTCTGTCCGTTCTGTTGTTCTGTCAATTCTGTCCATTCTGTCATTCTATCCATTTAGTTGTTCTCTCCATTCTGTCGTTCTCTCCATTCTGTCGTTGTGTCATTCTGCCCTTTTAGTTGTTCTCTCCATTCTGTTATTCTGTCAGTTCTGACATCCTGTCCATTCTGTTGATCTGTCCAGTCTCACAGTACTCCTGTCCTGTCGTTCTGTCAGTTCTGTCAGTTCTGTCGTACTGTCCGTTCTGTTGTTTTGTCAGTTCTGTTCATTCTTTCCTAACTTTCGGTTCTGTCTGTTCTATTCATTCTGTCCATTCTGTCATTCTGTCTGTTCTGTTGTTCTGCCAGTTCTGACACTCTGTCCTTTTTCTCAGCTCTGTCGTTTTGTCAGTTCTGACGTTCTGTCCGTTCTGTCTTTCTGTCAGTTCTGTCCACTCTGTTGCTCTGTCAGTTCTGTCCATTCTGTCGTTCTATTCATTTAGTCGTTCTGTCCTTTCTGGCGTCCTGTCAGTTTTGTCCTTCTTTCATTCTGTTGTTCTGTCCGTTCTGCTATTTCTGTCAGTTCTATTGTTCTGTCAGTTCGGATATTCTGTCACTTTTGTCTTTCTGTCAGTTCTGTCCAGTCTGTCATTCTGTCAATTCTGTCCATTCTGTCGTTTTAATGCATTTAGTCGTTCTCTCCATTCTGTCGTTCTGTCGTTCTCTCGTTCTGTCAATTCAGTCATTCTGTCCATTCTATCAGTTCTGTCTTTCTGACAATTCTGTTCATTCTGTCCATTCTGCTGTTCTGACGTTCTGTCAGTTCTACCGTTCTGTCTGTTCTGTCCTCCTGTCAGTTCTGACATTCTCTCCATTCTGTTGTTCTGTCCATTCTGTTATTTCTGTCCATTCTGTCCTTTCTTTCTGTTCTGACAGTTCTATTCATTCTGTCCTTTCTTTCTGTTCTGTCCGTTCTATTCATTCTGTCCATTCTGTCCGTTCTGTCTGTTCTGTCAGTTATGTCGGTCAATCAGTTCTGACATTCTGTCCATTCTGTATTTCTGTCAGTTTTGATATTCTGTCCATTCTGATGATCTGTCCAGTCTCACAATACTCCCTGTTCTTTCGTTCTGTCTGTCCTGACGGTCCTGTCATTCTCTCGTTCTGTCAGTTCTGTCCATTCTGTCCTATCTTTCAGTTCTGTCTGTTCTATTCATTCTGTCCATTCTGTCATTCTGTCTGTTCTGTTGTTCTGCCAGTTCTGACATTCTGTCCTTTTTCTCAGCTCTCTCATTTTGTTAGTTCTGACGTTCTGTCCGTTCTGTCATTCTGTCCATTCTGACGTTCTGTCATTTCTGTCGTTCTGTCAGTTTTGTCATTCTGTCTGTTCCCTCAGTTCTGTCCTTCACTCTGTTCTGTCAGATCTGTCATCCTGTCTGTTCTGGCAGTTCCGTCAGTTCTGTCAGTTCTGTCCATTCTGTCGTACTGACATTTCTGTCATTCTGTCAGTTCTGTTGTTCTGTCCGTTCTGTCAGTTCTGTTGTTCTGTCATGACTGTTGTTTTGTCGATCAGTCATTTCTGTCGCTCTCTCATTCTTTCAGTTCTGTCATTCTGTCCGTTCTCTCAGTTCTGTCCCTCAGCCAGTTCTGAAATTCTGTCCGTTCTACCATTCTGTCTGTTCTGTCATTCTGTCAGTTCTGACGTTCTTTCCGTTCTGTGTTTCTGTCAATTTTGATATTCTGTCCATTCTGTTGTTCTGTCCATTCTCACAGTATCCCCTGTTCTGTAATTTCATCTGTTCTGTTGTTCTGTCTGTCCTGTCTGTCCTGTTGTTCTGTCGTTTTGTTCTGTTCTGTCGTACTGTCAGTTCTGTCATTCTGTCCATTCTATTGTTCACTCATTCTGTCTGTACTGACATTCTGTCTATTCTTTCATTCTGCCTGTTCTGTCGCTCTGCCCATTCTGTCGTTCAGTCCCTTCTGTCGGTTCTGTTGTTCTGTCAGTTCTGTCGTTCTGTCCGTTCTATCATTCTGATTCTCTGTTTGTTCTGTCGTTCCGTCTGTTCTGTCATTCTGTCATTTCTGTCGATCTGTCAGTTCTGACATTTTTTCGTTCTGTCATTTCTGTCATTTCTGTCGTTCTGTCGATCTGTCCATTCTGTCAATACTGTCATTCTCTCCGTTCTGTCGATCTGTCTTTTCTGTCATTCTGTCGGTTCTGTCGTTCTGTCATTTCTGTTGTTCTGTCAGCTTTGTCGTTCTGTCCGTTCTGTCAGTTCTGGCGTTCTGTCGTTTCTGTTGTTCTGTCAGTTTTGTCGTCCTGTCCGTTCTCTCAGTTCTGTCCTTCACTCTGTTTTGTCAGATCTGTCATCCTGTCTGTTCTGTCAGTTCCGTCAGTTCTGTTGTTCTGTCCATTCTGTCAGTTCTGTTGTTCTGTCATGACTGTTGTTTTGTCGATCAGTCATTTCTGTTGCTCTCTCGTTCTTTCAGTTCTGTCGTTCTGTCCGTTCTCTCAGTTCTGTCCCTCAGTCCGTTCTGTCAGTTCTGTCCGTTCTGTCATTCTGTCTTTCTGTCCATTCTCTCAGTTCTGTCCCTCAGTCCGTTCTGTCAGTTCTGTCCGTTCTGTCATTCTGTTGTTCTGTCCGTTCTGTCCGCTCTCTCTGTTCTATCATTTCTGCCATTATGTCTTTTCTCTCGTTCTGTCCGTTCTATCCATTTTGTTGTTCTGTCCGTTCTGTTGTTCTCTCTGTTCTGTTAGTTCTGTCATTCTGTCCATTCTGTCGTTCTGTCCATTGTGTCAGTTATGTCGTTCGGTCCATTCTGTCAGTTCTGTCATTCTGACATTCTGTCCGTTCTGTTGTTCTGTCGTTCTGTCAGTTTTCTCAGCTCTGTTGTTTTGTTAGTTCTGACATTCTGTCTGTTCTGTTGTTCTGTCAGTTCCATTCATTCTGTCATTCTGTCTGTTCTGTCATTCTGTTAGTTCTGACGTTCTGTCCGTTCTATGTTTCTGTCAATTTTGACATTCTGTCCATTCTGTTGTTCTGTCCATTCTCACAGTATTCCCTGTTCTGTAATTCCATCTGTTCTGTTGTTCTGTCTGTCCTGTCTGTCCTATTGTTCTGTCGTTCTGTCTGTTCTGTCATTCTGTCTGTTCTGTCGTACTGTCAGTTCTGTCCTTCTGTCCATTCTATTGTTCACTCATTCTGTCTGTACTGACATTCTGTCTATTCTTTCATTCTGTCCGTTCTGTCGCTCTGTCCAATCTGTCGTTCAGTCCCTTCTGTCGGTTCTGTCAGTTCTGTTGTTCTGTCGTTATATCTTTTCTCTCGTTCTGTCTGTTCAGTCCATTCTGTCGTTCTTTCCGTTGTGTCAGTTCTGCCGTTCTGTCCGTCCTATCAGTTCTGACATTCTTTCGTTCTGTCCGTTCAATTGTTCAGTCATTTCTGACATACTGTCCGTTCTGTTGTTCTGTCCGTTCCGCCATTCTGTCAGTTTGGTCGTACCATAATTTCTGTCGATCTGTCAGTTCTGTCAGTTTGGTCGTACTGTATTTTCTGTCGTTCTGTCCGTTCTGTCAGTTTGGTCGTACCATAATTTCTGTCGATCTGTCAGTTCTGTCAGTTTGGTCGTACTGTATTTTCTGTCGTTCTGTCCGTTCTGTCAGTTTGGTCGTACTGTAATTTCTGTCGATCTGTCAGTTCTGTCAGTTTGGTCGTACTGTATTTTCTGTCGTTCTGTCCGTTCTGTCAGTTTGGTCGTACTGTAATTTCTGTCGTTCTGTCAGTTCTGTCAGTTTGGTCGTACTGTATTTTCTGTCGTTCTGTCCGTTCTGTCAGTTTGGTCGTACTGTAATTTCTGTCGTTCTGTCCGTTCTGTCAGATCGATCGTACTGTAATTTCTGTCATTCTGTCCGTTCTGTCAGATCGGTCGTACTGTAATTTCTGTCGTTCTGTCCGTTCTGTCAGTTTGGTCGTACTGTAATTTCTGTCGTTCTGTCCGTTCTGTCAGCTCGATCGTACTGTAATTTCTGTCATTCTGTCCGTTCTGTCAGATCGGTCGTACTGTAATTTCTGTCGTTCTGTCCGTTCTGTCAGTTTGGTCGTACTGTAATTTCTGTCGTTCTGTCCGTTCTGTCAGATCGATCGTACTGTAATTTCTGTCATTCTGTCCGTTCTGTCAGTTTGGTCGTACTGTAATTTCTGTCGTTCTGTCCGTTCTGTCAGATCGATCGTACTGTAATTTCTGTCATTCTGTCCGTTCTGTCAGATCGGTCGTACTGTAATTTCTGTCGTTCTGTCCGTTCTGTCAGTTTGGTCGTACTGTAATTTCTGTCATTCTGTCCATTCTGTCAGTTTGGTCGTACTGTAATTTCTGTCGTTCTGTCAGTTCTGTCAGTTTGGTCGTACTGTAATTTCTGTCATTCTGTCAGTTCTGTCAGTTTGGTCGTACTGTAATTTCTGTCGTTCTGTCAGTTCTGTCAGTTCGGTCGTACTGTAATTTCTGTCGTTCTGTCCGTTCTGTCAGATCGATCGTACTGTAATTTCTGTCGTTCTGTCCATTCTGTCAGATCGGTCGTACTGTAATTTCTGTCGTTCTGTCCGTTTTGTCAGTTTGGCCGTACTGTAATTTCTGTCGTTCTGTCCGTTCTGTCAGTTTGGTCGTACTGTAATTTCTGTCGTTCTGTCAGTTCTGTCAGTTTGGTCGTACTGTAATTTCTGTCATTCTGTCAGTTCTGTCAGTTTGGTCGTAATGTAATTTCTGTCGTTCTGTCAGTTCTGTCAGTTCGGTCGTACTGTAATTTCTGTTGTTCTGTCCGTTCTGTCAGTTTGGTTGTACTGTAATTTCTGTCATTCTGTCAGTTTGGTCGTACTGTAATTTCTGTCGTTCTGTCCGTTCTGTCAGATCGGTCGTACTGTAATTTCTGTCGTTCTGTCCGTTCTGTCAGTTCGGTCGTACTGTAATTTCTGTCGTTCTGTCCGTTCTGTCAGTTCGGTCATACTGTAATTTCTGTCGTTCTGTCCGTTCTGTCAGATCGGTCGTACTGTAATTTCTGTCGTTCTGTCCGTTCTGTCAGATCGGTCGTACTGTAATTTCTGTCGTTCTGTCCGTTCTGTCAGTTCGGTCGTACTGTAATTTCTGTCGTTCTTTCCGTTCTGTCAGTTCGGTCGTACTGTAATTTCTGTCGTTCTGTCCGTTCTGTCCATTCTATCGGTCTGACAGTTCTGTCGTTCAGTCCTTTCTGTCACTCTGTCCATTCTATCCTTTCTGTCCATTCTGTCAGTTCTGTCATTCTGTCCTTTCTGTCACTCTGTCCATTCTATCCTTTCTGTCCATTCTGTCAGTTCTGTCGTTCTGTCCTTTCTGTCACTCTGTCCATTCTATCCTTTCTGTCCATTCTGTCAGTTCTGTCGTTCTGTCAGTTCTGTCATTTCTGTCGTTCTGTCGTTCATTCATTTCTGACAGTTTTGTTCTTCTGTCGTTCTGTCAGTTGTATCGTTCTGTCAATTCTGTTCTTCTGTCATTATTGTTGTTCTGTCGATCTGTCAGTTCTGACGTTCTTTCATTCTGTCATTCTGTCATTTCAGTCGTTCTGTCAGTTCTGTCGTTCTGTCTTTTCTCTCGTTCTGTCTGTTCAGTCCATTCTGTTGTTCTGTCCATTCTGTTAGCTCTGTCGTTCTATCCATTCTGTCATTCTGTCCATTGTGTCAGTTCCGTCAGTTCTCTCTGTTCTGTCATTCTGTCCTTCATTTGTTCTGTCATTCTGTCCTTTCCGTCTGTTCTGTCAGTTCTGTTGTTCTGTCCTTTCCGTCACTCTGTCCATTCTGTCCTTTCTGTCTGTTCTGTCGTTTGGTCCATTCTGTCAGTTCTGTTGTTCTGTCCTTTCCGTCACTCTGTCCATTCTGTCCTTTCTGTCTGTTCTGTCGTTTGGTCCATTCTGTCAGTTCTGTCATTCTGTCCTATCTGTTGTTCTGTCCGTTCCGCCATTCTGTCAGTTTGGTCGTAATGTAATTTCTGTCATTCTATCCTTTCTGTCCGTTCTGTCAATTCTGTCATTCTGACAGTTCTGTCATTCTGTCCTTTCTGTCACTCTGTCCATACTATCCTTTCTGTCAGTTCTGTCGTTCTGTCATTCTGTCAGTTCTGACAGTTCTGTTCTTCTGTCATTATTGTTGTTCTGTCGATCTGTCAGTTCTGACATTCTTTCATTCTGTCTTTCTTTCATTCTGTCGTTCTGTCATTTCTGTCGTTCTATCTGTTCAGTCATTCTGTCCGTTCAGTCATTCCGTCAGTTCTGTCGGTTCTGTCATTCTGACAATTCTGTCGTTCTGTCTGTTCTCTCGCTCTGTCCGTTCTGTCCTTTCTGTCCGTTCTGTCACTTCTGTCATTCTGTCCGATCAGTCGTTCTGTCACTTCTGTCGGTTCTGTCATTATGTCTTTTCTCTCGTTCTGTCCGTTCAGTCCATTCTGATGTTGTGTCCATTCTGTTAGTTCTGTCATTCTGTCCATTCTGTCGTTCTGTCTGTTTTGTCAGTTCTGTTTGTTCCGTCGTTCTGTTAGTCCTGTCTTCCTGTCTGTATTGTTGTTTCTGTCGTTTTGTCAGTTCTGTCGTTATATCTTTTCTCTCGTTCTGTCTGTTCAGTCCATTCTGTCATTCTTTCCATTGTGTCAGTTCTGTCGTTCTGTCCGTCCTATCAGTTCTGACATTCTTTCATTCTGTCGTTCTGTCAGTTCTGTCGTTCTGTCAGTTCTTTCGTTCTGTCCGTTCTTTCGCTCTGTCTGTTCTGTCCTTTCATTCTGTCGTTCTGTATGTTCTATCGTTCTGTCCGTTCTGTCAGCTCTGTCATTCTGTCCGTTCTGTCAGTTCTGTCTGTTCTTCCATTCTGTCTGTTCAGTCGTTCTGTCAGTTCTGTCATTCTGACAGTTCTTTCATTCTGCCCGGTGTCTCACTGTGTCTGTTCTGTCCTTTCTGTCCGTTCTGTATGTTCTATCGTTCTGCCCATTCTGTCAGCTCTGTCATTCTGTCCGTTCTGTCCGTTCTGTCAGTTCTGTCCGTTCTGTCAGTTCTGTCATTATGTATTTTCTCTCGTTCTGTCCGTTCTGTCCATTCTGTTATTCTGTCCATTCAGTTAGCTCTGTCGTTCTGTCCATTCTGTCGTTCTGTCCGTTGTGTCAGTTCCATCAGTTCTGTCGTTCTGACAGTTCTGTCGTTCTGTCCTTTCTGTCACTCTGTCCATTCTATCCTTTCTGTCCATTCTGTCAGTTCTGTCGTTCTGTTGTTCCGTCCGTTCTGTTCTTTTGTCAGTTCTGTCATTCTGTCCTATCTGTTGTTCTGTCCGTTCTGCCATTCTGTCAGTTTGGTCGTAATGTAATTTCTGTTATTCTGTCCGTTCTGTCCATTCTGTCAGTTCAGTTGGTTCTATCATTCTGTCATTTCTGTCATTCTGTCGTTCTGTCAGTTCTGTCATTTCTGTCAGTTCTGTTCTTATGTCATTATTATTGTTCTGTCGATCTGTCAATTCTGACGTTCTTTCATTCTGTCGTTCTGTCATTTCTGTCCTTTCTGTTTGTTCTGTCAGTTCTGTCGTTCTGTCATTTCTGTCGTTATGTCTTTTCTCTTGTTCTGTCTGTTCAGTCCATTCTGTTGTTCTGTCCATTCTGTTAGCTCTGTCGTTCTGTCCATTCTGTTGTTCTGTCCATTGTGTCAGTTCCATCAGTTCTCTCTGTTCTGTCATTCATTTGTTCTGTCCATTCTGTCCTTTCTGTCCGTTCTGTCATTCTGACAGTTTTGTCCATTCTGTTCTTCGGTCAGTTCTGTCATTCTGTCTGATCTGTTGTTCTGTCCGTTCCGCCATTCTGTCAGTTTGGTCGTAATGTAATTTCTGTTATTCTGTCCGTTTTGTCAGTTCAGTCGGTTCTATCGTTCTGTCATTTCTGTCGTTCTGTTGTTCAGTCAGTTCTGACATTCTTTCATTCTGTCATTCTGTCATTTCTGTCGTTCTGTCAGTTTTGTCGTTCTGTCCTTCACTCCATTCTGTCAGATCTGTCATCCTGTCTGTTTTGTCAGTTCCGTCAGTTCTGTCAGTTCTCTCCATTCTGTCCATTCTGTCTTTCATTCTTTTCTGACAATTTTCTCGTTCTGTCCATTCTGTCGCTTTTCTAGTTCTGTTGTGCTGTCTTTATGTCCATTTCATTATTCTATCGTTCTGTCTGTTCTGTCCATTCTATCATTCTGTCTTTTCTGTCAGAACTGTCCATTCTGTCGTTCTGTCATTCTGTTGTTCTGTTCGTTCTGTCATTCATTTCATTCCGTCGATTTTCTCGTTCTGTCCATCCTGTCTGTTCTGTCGTTCTGTCCATTCTGTTGCTCTGTCTGTTCTGTCATTCATGCTGTTCTGTCGCTTTTCTAGTTCTGTTGTTTTGTCATTCTGTCCATTATGTCGTTCTGCAAGTTCTATCAATCTGTCAGTTCTGCCATTCTGCCCATTCTCACATTCTGCCTGTTCTGTCGTTCTGTCCATTCTGTCCTTTCTGTCGTTCTGTCTGTTCTGTCATTTTCTCGTTCTGTCCGTTTTCTTGTTCTGTCCTTTCTGTCCATTCTATTGTTCCGTCCATTCAATCGGTTTTCTCATTCTGTCCATTCTTTTCTATTTCTGTTGTTCTTTCATTCTGTCTATTGTGTCATTCTGCCCATTCTGTCATTTCTGTCATTCTATCCATTCTGCCCATTCTGTTGTTCTATCCGCTCTTTAGTTTGGTCTGTTCTGTCCATCCTGTTGTTCTCTCTATTCTGTTGGTTTTTTCGCACTGTCCATTCTGTTGGTTCTGTCATTTTGTCAGTTCGTTCATTCTGTCCGTTCTGTCATCCAGTCTGTTCTGTTGTTCTGTCTGTTCTGTCCATTCCGTCATTCTGTCCGTTCTCTCATTCAGTCAGTTCCATTTTTCTATCTTTCTGTCTGTTCTATCATTCTGTCCATTCTGTCCGTCCTGTTGGTTCTGAGCTGTCTGTGACCTTGCTCAGTTCTACTTTGCTTTGGGTGTTTCTGCAGTTACTCACTCCGGTCAGTAAAGGTGACTTGTCCTGTGGAATCAGGAGGTTGGTCTCCACAAAGGGGGAACATTTCCTGGCCATTGCACTGCCCTGAGCACACCACCACCTTCCATTCCAATCCCTCTCCCCAGGACTGACCTGAGGGAAGTTACCGGCGAGGAAGGTAGCCTAATAGTGACATTGTCACTCAGGTGTGCTGCCTGTGGCAAAGTGAGCGGCACATTGGTCTGTCAACCAGTTTCCATTCACCAGGGCCCTCAGTTCACGGGGCCTCCCGGTTGCTGCAGTGATACATCTAGGCTCAACAATCAGTTCCTAGGCTACATATTCAATAGCCCCTGATCAGACAGGAATATTGAAGGCAGATTCAGAATCTGTCAGCATAGATAAGATGCATATTACAGTAAAAGACAACTTCAGTTATTTTTCTTGGAGGGCCTGGCCTTGTAGATTTTAATGTCTAAAGTATAATCTACAAGTAAACACATTTTTACAACTTATCATTGCTGGCTGGTGTGATCACTGTGCTATATAATTTACCTTCAGGAGAACTCCTTCACTGAACCACATGATGGCAACACATTGCTTTCAGATCAAGTCCCTGCTGACTCCTGCCACCAACTCCAATCATCAAAAGATCTGCAGGAAATTACACAATAAACAAAATACAGCTTGTGTAATTCCTGCTTCTCCCAACCCTACAATAAACTTACTTAAATTGCACTTTGCAAGTGCTTCTTATAGCTAATCGTACAGCACTTACTGAATTGCCTGTCTCAGTGTGAATTAATATTAATTTGTTCTTTTTGTGGTATTGAATATCATCGAATGATACATCACAGAAGGAGGCCATTCGAGCCACTGTGTCTCTGCCTGTACCTGTGCTGGCTCTTTGTTAGAGTGATCCAATTAGAGCAATTCCCCAGCTCTTTCCTCATAGCCCTGCATTTTCTCCCCATCAAGTATATATGTAATTCCATTATGATAATTCTTATTGATTCTGCTTCTGCCACTCTTTCAGGCATGGAAGTCAAACTCACAACAGCTTGCAGCCAGTTACCTTTGATCTGTTTCTGACAATGGCACCCTCCTCAGCTTGTGGAGCTGGAGCTGCTGGGGTCACAGGAAGAGGGGGTTTGGAAGGGCCGGACAGTCAGGGAGTCACCTGGGTGGATGGGCCCAGGGTGTGCATCTGCTGGTCCTCCTCCCTATGGGAGTCCGAGGGGCCCTGGCTGACATCTTGAGGAGAAGGGGATGTTTGAGTGAGATCGAGCTGCCCCAAGACACTCTCACATTGACACTGCTGGAGGCCAGCTGTGGCATTGGCGATGGAATTCAGCCTACACTGTGGTGCAGGACCAACGTCCTGGACCAAGGTCCCCATTGCAGATGCCATCCTACCAGTGTTGAGCTCGGTGCGCTGGCACTATCACCTCAGACTGAAGACAGACAGGATCCTCCATCATGCCTTGCAATGTGAGGAGTGCATCGGACATCCCTTCCTGAAGTTCCCGAGCTTGTCTTTGCAGCTCCAGCAACTGAGATATGACCGAGTCCAGAGACCTGACATCTGGCTTGGACGCAGCAGATTTCTGCTCTCCAGCCGTCCTCCAAGTGCCAAAAAACTAGCGCAGCCTGCGGTGGATCAGAGAGCACAAAGTGCTCACCGGATTGTGAATCTGAAGCTACTCAAAAACTAGATCCCACAGAGGTGTGTGTCTCTGCGCTGGTGGAGGGTGTGGGTGAGGCTGTGTCGGGTCTGGTGGAGGGTGTGGGTGAGGCTGTAATGGGTCTGGTGGAGGGTGTGCGTGAGGCTGTAATGGGTCTGGTGGAGGGTGTGCATGAGGCTGTGATGGGTCTGGTGGAAGGTGTGGGCAAGGCTGTGATGGGTCAAGTGGAGGGTTTAGGTGAAACGGTGATCAGTCTGGTGGAGGGTGTGGGTGAGGCTGTGATGGGTCTGGTGGAGGGTCTGGGTGAGGCTGTGATGGGTCTGGAGGAGGGTGTGGGTGAGGCTGTGATGGGTCTGGAGGAGGGTGTGGTTGACACTGTAACGGGTATGGTGGAGCCTGTGGGTGAGGCCGTGATGGGCCTGGTGGAGGGTGTGAGTGACACTGTGATGGGTCTGGTGGAGGGTGTTGGTGAAGCTGTGATGGGTATGGTGGAGGGTGTGGATGAGGTTGTGATGGGTCTGGTGGAGGGTGTGGGTGACACTGTGATGGGTCTGGGAGAGGGTGTGGGTGACACTGTGATGGGTCTGGTGGAGGGTGTTGGTGAAGCTGTGATGGGTCTGGTGGAGGGTGTGGGTGAGGCTGTGATGGGTCTGGAGGTGGGTGTGGGTGAGGCTGTGATGCGTCCGGTGGAGGGTGTGGGTGAGGCTGTGATGGGTCTGCTGGAGGGTGTGGGTGACAATGTGATGGGACTGGTGGAGGGTGTGGGTGACACTGTGATGGGTCTGGTGGAGGGAGTGGGTGACATTGTGATGGGTCTGGTGGAGGGTGGGGATGAGGCTGTGATGGGTCTGGTGGAGGGTCTGGGTGAGTCTGTGATGGGTCTGGAGGAGGGTGTGGGTGAGGCTGTGATGGGACTGGTGGAGGGTGTGGGTGAGGCTGTGATGGGTTTGGTGGAGGGAGTGGGTGAAGCTGTCATGGGTCTGGAGGAGGGTGTGGGTGACACTGTGATGGGTCTGGAGGAGGGTGTGGGTGTCACTGTGAAGGGTCTGGTGGAGGGTGTGGGTGAGGCTGTGATGGGTCAGGTGGAGGGTGTGGGTGAGGCTGTGAAGGGTCTGGTGGAGGGTGTGGGTGAGGCTGTGATAGGTCTATGGAGGGTGTGGGTGAGGCTGTGATGGGTCCAGAGGAGGGCGTGGGTGAGGCTGTGATGGGTCTGGTGGAGGGTGGGGATGAGGCTGTGATGGGTCTGGTGGAGGGTCTGGGTGAGTCTGTGATGGGTCTGGAGGAGGGTGTGGGTGAGGCTGTGATGGGTCTGGTGGAGGGTGTGAGTGACACTGTGAAGTGTCTGGTGGAGGGTGTGGGTGAGGCTGTGATGGGGCTGGTGGAGGGTGTGAGTGACACTGTGAAGTGTCTGGTGGAGGGTGTTGGTGAAGCTGTGATGGGTCCGCTGGAGGGTGTGAGTGACACAGTGATGGGTCTGGAAGAGGCTCAGGGTGACACTGTGATGGGTCTGGTGGTGGGTGTAGACGAGGCTGTGATGGGTCTGGTGGAGGGTGTGGGCGAGGCTGTGATGGGTCTGGTGGAGGGTGTGGGTGAGGCTGTAATGGGTCTGGTGGAGGGTTTGGGTGACACTGTGATGGGTCTGGTGGAGGGTGGGGGTGAGGCTGTAATGGGTCTGGTGGAGGAGTGGGTGAAACTGTGATGGTTCTGGTGGAGCGTGTGGGTGACACTGTGATGGGTCTGGTGGAGGGTGTGGGTGAGGCTGTGTTGGGTCTGTTGGAGGGTGTGGGTGAGGCTGTGATGGGTCTGGTGGAGTGTGTTGGTGACACTGTGTTGGGTCTGGCGGAGAGTGTGGGTGAGGCTGCGATGGGTCTAGTGGAGGGTGGGGGTGACACTGTGATGGGTCTGGTGGAGGATTTTGGTGAGTCTGTTTTGGGTATGGTGGAGGGTGTGGGTGAGGCTGTGATGTGTTTGGTGGAGGGAATGGGGGAAGCCGTGATGTGTCTGGAGGAGAGTGTGGGTGACACTATGACGGGTCTGGTGGAGGGTGTGGGTGAGGATGTGATGGGTCTGGTGGAGGGTGTGGGTGAGGCTGTGATGTGTCTGGTGATGGGTGTGGGCAAGGCTATGATGGGTCTAGTGGATTGTTTGGGTGACACGATGATAAGTCTGGTGGAGGGTGTGGGTGACACTGTGATGGGTCTGGTGGAGGGAGTGGGTGACATTGTGATGGGTCTGGTGGAGTGTGTGGGTGAAACTGTGATGGGTCTGGTAGAGGGTGAGGGTGACACTGCGATGGGCCTGGCGGAGGGTGTGGGTGAGGCCGTGATGGGTTTGGAGGAGGGTGTTGGTGACGCTGTGATGGGTCTGGTGGAGGGTGTGGGTGACGCTGTGATGGGTCTGGTGGAGTGTGTGGGTGAGGCTGTGATGGGTCCGTTGGAGGGTGTGGGTGAGGCTGTGATGGGTCTGTTGGAGGGTGTGGCTGAAGCTGTGATGGGTCTGGTGGGGGGTGTGGGAGACACTGTGAAGGGTCTGGTGGAGGGTGTGGATGAGGCTGTGATGGGGCTGGTGGAGGGTGTGGGTGAGGCTATGATGGGTCTGGTGGAGGGTGTGGGTGAGGCTGTGATGGGTCTGGAGGTGGGAGTGTGTGACACTGTGATGTGTCTGGTGGAGGGTGTGGATGAGGCTGTGATGGGTCTGCTGGAGGGAGTGGGTGACAATGTGATGGGACTGGTGGAGAGTGTTGGTGACAAAGTGATGGGTCTGGAGGAGGGTGTGGGTGAGGCTGTGATGGGCCTGGATGAGGGTGTGGGTGAGGCTGTGATGGGTCTGGTGGACGGTGTGGATGACACTGTAACGGGTATGGTGGAGACTTTGGGTGAGGCTGTGATGGGTCCGGAGGAGGGTGTGGGTGAGACTGTGATGGGTCTGGAGGAGGGTGTGGGTGAGGCTGTGATGGTTCTGGTGGAGGGTGTGAGTGACACTGTGATGGGTCTGTTGGAGGGTGTTGTTGAAGCTGTGATGGGTTTGGTGGAGGCAGTGGGTGAAGCTTTGATGGGTCTGCTGGAGGGTGTGGGTGACAATGTGATGGGACTGGTGGAGGGTGTTGGTGACAAAGTGATGGGTCTGGTGGAGGGTGGGGATGAGGCTGTGATGTGTCTGGTGAAGGGTCTGGGTGAGGCTGTGATGGGTCTGGTGAAGGGTGTGGGTGAGGCTGTGATGGGTCTGGAGGAGGGTGTGGTTGAGGATGTGATGGGTCAGGATGAGGGTGTGGGTGAGGCTGTGATGGGTCTGGGGGACGGTGTGGATGACACTGTAACGGGCATGGTGGAGGGTGTTCGTGAAGCTGTGATGGGTATGGTGGAGGGTGTGGGAGAAGCTGTGATGGGTCTGGAGGAGGGTGTGGGTGACACTGTGATGGGTCTGGAAGAGGGTGTGGGTGACACTATGACAGGTCTGGTGGAGGGTGTGGGTGACATGGTGATGGGTCTGGTGGAGGGTGTGGGTGAGGCTGTGATGGGTCTATGGAGGGTGTGGTGAGGCTGTGATGGGTCCGGAGGAGGGTGTGATGAGGCTGTGATGGGTCTGGAGGAGGGTGTGGTGAGGCTGTGACGGGTCTGGTGGAGGGTGTGAGTGACACTGCGATGGGTCATTTGGAGGGTGTTGTTGAAGCTGTGATGGGTTTGGAGGAGAGAGTGGGTGAAGCCGTGATGGGGCTGGAGGAGGGTGTGGGTGTCACTGTGATGGGTCTGGTGGAGGGTGCGTGTGAGGCTGTGATGGGTCTGGTGGTGGGCGTGGGTGAGTCTGTGATGGGTCCGCTGGAGTGTGTGAGTGACACAGTGATGGGTCTGGTAGAGGCTCTGGGTGATACTGTGATGGGTCTGGTGGTGGGTGTGGGCGAGGCTGTGATGGGTCTGGTGGAGGGTGTGGGCGAGACTGTGATGGGTCTGGTGGAGGGTGTGGGTGAGGCTGTAATGGGTCTGGTGGAGGGTTTGGGTGACACTGTGAGGGGTCTGGTGGAGGGTTTGGGTGACACTGTGTTGAATCTGGTAGAGGGTATGGGTGACACTCTGATGGGCCTGGCGGAGGGTGTGGATGAGGCTGAGATGGGGCTGGTGGAGGGTGTGGGTGACACTGTGATGGGTCCGGAGGATGGCATGGGTGAGGCTGTGATGGGTCTGGTGGAGTGCGTGGGTGAGGCTGTGATGGCTCCGCTGGAGGGTGTGAGTGACACAGTGATGGGTCTGGTAGAGGCTCTAGGTGACACTGTGATGGGTCTGGTGGTGGGTGTGGGCGAGGCTGTGATGGGTCTGGTGGAGGGTGTGGGCGAGGCTGTGATGGGTCAGGTGGAGGGTGTGGGTGAGGCTGTAATGGGTCTGGTGGAGGGTTTGGGTGACACTGCGATGGGTCTGGTGGAGGGTGTGGGTGAGGCTGTGTTGGGTCTGTTGGAGGGTGTGGGTGAGGCAGTAATGGGTCTGGTGGAGGGGTGGGTGACACTGTGATGGTTCTGGTGGAGCGTGTGGGTGACACTGTGATGGGTCTGGTGGAGGGTGTGGGTGAGGCTGTGATGGGTCTGGTGGAGGGTGTGGGTGAGGCTGCGATGGGTCTGGTGGAGGGAGTTGGTGACACTGTGTTGGGTCTGGCGGAGAGTGTGGGTGAGGCTGTGATGGGTCTGGTGGAGCGTGTGGGTGACACTGTGATGGGTCTGGTGGAGGATGTTGGTGAGTCTGTTTTGGGTATGGTGGAGGGTGTGGGTGAGGCTGTGATGTGTTTGGTGGAGGGAATGGGGGAAGCCGTAATGTGTCAGGAGGAGAGTGTGGGTGACACTATGACGGGTCTGGTGGAGGGTGTGGGTGTGGATGTGATGGGTCTGGTGGAAGGTGTGGATGAGGCTGTGATGGATCTGGTGGAGGGTGTGAGTGACACTGTGATGAGTCTGGTGGAGGGTGTGGGTGAGGCTGTGATGTGTCTGGTGATGGGTGTGGGCAAGGCTATGATGGGTCTAGTGGATTGTTTAGGTGACACGATGATAAGTCTGGTGGAGGGAGTGGGTGACATTGTGATGGGTCTGGTGGAGCATGTGGGTGACAAAATGATGGGTCTGGTGGAGTGTGTGGGTGACACTGTGATGGGTCTGGTAGAGGGTGAGGGTGACACTGATGGGCCTGGCGGAGGGTGTGGGTGAGGCTGTGATGGGTTTCGAAGAGGGTGTTGGTGACGCTGTGATGGGTCTGGTGAAGGGTGTGGGTGACGCTGTGATGGATCTGGTGGAGTGTGTGGGTGAGTCTGTGATGGGTCTGTTGGAGGGTGTGGGTGAGGCTGTGATGGGTCTGTTGGAGGGTGTGGCTGAAGCTGTGATGGGTCTGGTGGGGGGTGTGGGAGACACTGTGAAGGGTCTGGTAAAGGGTATGGATGAGGCTGTGATGGGGCTGGTGGAGGGTGTGGGTGACACTGTGATGGGTCTGGTGGAGGGTGTGGGCGAGGCTGTGATCGGTCTGGTGGAGGGTGTGGGTGAGGCTGTGATGCGTCCGGTGGAGGGTGTGGATGAGGCTGTGATGGGTCTGTTGGAGGGTGTGGGTGAGGCTGTGATGGGTCTGTTGGAGGGTGTGGCTGAAGCTGTGATGGGTCTGGTGGGGGGTGTGGGAGACACTGTGAAGGGTCTGGTAGAGGGTATGGATGAGGCTGTGATGGGGCTGGTGGAGGGTGTGGGTGACACTGTGATGGGTCTGGTGGAGGGTGTGGGCGAGGCTGTGATCGGTCTGGTGGAGGGTGTGGGTGAGGCTGTGATGCGTCCGGTGGAGGGTGTGGATGAGGCTGTGATGGGTCTGCTGGAGGGTGTGGGTGACAATGTGATGGGACTGGTGGAGGGTGTTGGTGACAAAGTGATGGGTGTGGTGGAGGGTGGGGATGAGGCTGTGATGTGTCTGGTGAAGGGTCTGGGTGCGGCTGTGATGGGTCTGGTGAAGGGTGTGGGTGAGGCTGTGATGGGTCTGGAGGAGGGTGTGGGTGAGGCTGTGATGGGCCTGGATGAGGGTGTGGGTGAGGCTGTGATGGGTCTGGTGGACGGTGTGGATGACACTGTAACGGGTATGGTGGAGCCTTTGGGTGAGGCTGTGATGGGTCTGGTGGAGGGTGTGAGTGACACTGTGATGGGTCTGGTGGAGGGTGTTAATGAAGCTGTGATGGGTATGGTGGAGGGTGTGGGTGAAGCTGTGATGGGTCTGGAGGAGGGTGTGGGTGACACTGTGATGGGTCTGGAAGAGGGTGTGGGTGACACTATGACAGGTCTGGTGGAGGGTGCTGGTGACACTGTGATGGGTCAGGTGGAGGGTGTGGGTGAAGCTGTGATGGGTCTATGGAGGGTCTGGGTGAAGCTGTGATGGGTCTGGAGGAGGGTGTGGGTGACACTGTGATGGGTCTGGAAGAGGGTGTGGGTGACACTATGACAGGTCTGGTGGAGGGTGTGGGTGACACTGTGATGGGTCTGGTGGAGGGTTTGGGTGAGGCTGTGATGGGTCTGGAGGAGGGTGTGGGTGAGGCTGTGATGTGCCTGGTGGAGGGTGTGAGTGACACTGTGATGGGTCTGTTGGAGGGTGTTGTTGAAGCTGTGATGGGTTTGGAGTAGGGAGTGGGTGAGGCTGTGATGGGTCTGGAGGAGGGTGTGTGTGACACTGTGATGAGTCTGGAGCAGGGTGTGGGGGTCACTGTGATGGGTCTGGTGGAGGGTGCGGGTGAGGCTGTGATGGGTCTGGTGGAGTGTGTGGGTGAGGCTGTGATGGGTCTATGGAGGGTGTGGGTGAGGCTGTGATGGGTCCGGAAGAGGGCGTGGGTGAGGCTGTGATGGGTCTGGTGGAGGACGTGGGTGAGGCTGTGATCGGTCTGCTGGAGGGTGTGAGTGACACTGTGATGGGTCTGGTAGAGGCTCTGGGTGATACTGTGATGGGTCTGGTGGTGGGTGTGGGCGAGGCTGTGATGGTTCTGGTGGAGGGTGTCAGCGAGTCTGTGATGGGTCTGGTGGAGGGTGTGGGTGAGGCTGTAATGGGTCTGGTGGAGGGTTGGGTGACACTGTGATGGGTCTGGTGGAGGGTGTGGGTGACATTGTGATGGGTCTGGTGGAGGGTTTGGGTGACACTGTGATGGGTCTGGTGGAGCGTGTGGGTGACACTGTGATGGGTCTGGTGGAGGGTGTGGGTGAGGCTGTGAAGGGTCTGGTGGAGTGTGTAGGTGACACTGTGGTGAGTCTGGTAGAGGGTGTGGGTGAGGCTGCGATGCGCCTGGTGGAGGATGGGGGTGACACTGTGATGGGTCTGGTGGAGGGTGTTGGTGAATCTGTTTTGGGTATGGTGGAGGGTGTGGGTGAGGCTGTGATTGGTCTGGTGGAGGGTGTGGATGAGGCTGTGATGGGTCTGGTGGAGGGTGTGGGTGACACTGTGATGAGTCTGGTGGAGGGTGTGGGTGAGGCTGTGATGAGTCTGTTGATGGGTGTGGGCAAGGCTGTGATGGGTCTAGTGGATTGTTTGGGTGACACGATGATAAGTCTGGTGGAGGGTGTGGGTGAGGTTGTGATGGGTCTGGTGGAGGGTGTGGGTGACACTGTGATGGGTCTGGTAGAGGGTGTGGGTGACACTCCTTTGGGCCTGGAGGAGGGTGTGGATGAGGCTGAGATTGGGCTGGTGGAGGGTGTGGGTGACACTGTGATGGGTCTAGTGGAGGGTGTGGGTGAGTGTGTGATTGGTCTGCTGGAGGGTGTGGGTGACAATGTGATGGGACCGGTGGAGGGTGTTGGTGACTAAGTGATGGGTCTGGTGGAGGGTGGGGATGAGGCTGTGACGTGTCTGGTGAAGGGTGTGGGTGAGGCTGTGATGGGTCTGGTGGAGGGTGTGAGTGACACTGTGATGGGTCTGGTGGAGGGTGTTGGTGAAGCTGTGATGGGAATGGTGGAGGGTGTGGGTGAGGCAGTGATGGGTTTGGTGGAGGGAGTGGGTGACACTGTGATGGGTCTGGAAGAGGGTGTGGGTGACACTATGACAGGTCTGGTGGAGGGTGTGGGTGAGGCTGTGATGGGGCTGGTGGAGGGTGTGGGTGACACTGTGATGGGTCTGGTGCAGGGTGTGGGCAAGGCTGTGACGGGTCTGGTGGAGGGTGTGGGTGAGGCTATGATGGGTCTGGTGGAGGGTGTGGGTGAGGCTGTGATGGGTCTGGAGGTGGGTGTGTATGACACTGTGATGTGTCTGGTGGAGGGTGTGGGTGAGGCTGTGATGCGTCCGGAGGAGGGTGTGAATGAGGCTGTGATGGGTCTGCTGGAGGGTGTGGGTGACAATGTGATGGGACCGGTGGAGGGTGTTGGTGACAAAGTGATGGGTCTGGTGGAGGGTGGGAATGAGGCTGTGATGTGTCTGGTGAAGGGTCTGGGTGCGGTTGTGATGGGTCTGGTGAAGGGTGTGGGTGATGCTGTAATGGGTGTGGAGGAGGGTGTGGGTGAGACTGTGATGGGTCCGGAGGAGGGTGTGGGTGAGGCTGTAATGGGTCTGGTGGAGGGTTTGGGTGACACTTGATGGTTCTGGTGGAGCATGTGGGTGACACTGTGATGGGTCTGGTGGAGGGTTTGGTTGACACTGTGATGGGTCTGGTGGAGGGTGTGGGTGAGGCTGTGTTGGGTCTGTTGGAGGGTGCGGGTGAGTCTGTGATGGGTCTGGTGGAGGGAGTGGGTGAGGCTGTGATGGGTCTGGTGGAGGGTGTGGGTGAGGCTTTGATGGGTCTGGAGGTGGTTGTGGGTGAGGCTGTGATGGGTCTGGTGGAGGGTGTGGGTGAGGTTGTGATGTGTCCGGTGGAGGGTGTGGATGAGGCTGTGATGGGTCTTCTGGAGGGTGTGGGTGACAAAGTGATGGGTCTGGTGGAGGGTGGGGATGAGGCTGTGACGGGTATGGTGGAGCCTGTGGGTGAGGCCGTGATGGGTCTGGTGGAGGGTGTGAGTGACACTGTGATGGGTCTGGTGGAGGGTGTTGGTGAAGCTGTGATGGTATGGTGGAGGGTGTGGGAGAGGCTGTGATGGGTTTGGTGGAGGGAGTGGGTGAAACTGTGATGGGTCTGGAGGAGGGTGTGCCTGACACTGCGATGGGTCTGGAATAGCGTGTGGGTATCACTATGAAGGGTCTGGTGGAGGGTGTGGGTGACACTATGATGGGTCCGGTGGAGGGTGTGGGTGAGGCTGTGATGGGTCTATGGAAGGTGTGTGTGAGGCTGTGATGGGTCCGGAGGAGTGTGTGGGTGAGGCTGTGATGAGTCTGGGGGAGGGTGTGTGTGAGGCTGTGATGGGTCTGGTGGAGGGCGTGGGTGATGCTGTGATGGGTCTGCTGGAGGGTGTGAATGACAAAGTGATGGGTCTGGTAGAGGATCTGGGTGACACTGTGATGGGTCAGGTGGAGGGTGTGGGTGAGGCTGCAATGAGTCTGGTGGAGGTTTTGGGTGACACTGTGAAGGGTCTGGTGGAGGGTTTGGGTGACACTGTGATGAGGCTGGTGGACGGTGTGGGTGAGGCTGTGTTGGGTCTGTTGGAGGGTGTGGGTGAGGCTGTGATGGGTCTGGTGGAGGGTGTGGGTGAGGCTGTGATGGGTCTGGTGAAGGGTGTGGGTGAGTCTGTGATGGGCCTGGAGGAGGGTGTGGGAGAGGCTGTGATGGGTCTGGTGGAGGGCGTGGGTGAGGCTGTGATGGGTCCGCTGGAGGGTGTGAATGACACAGTGATGGGTCTGCAAGAGGCTCTGGGTGACACTGTGATGGGTCTGGTGGAGGGTGTGGGTGAGGCTGTAATGGGTCTGGTGGAGGGTGTGGGTGACACTGTGATGGGTCTGGTGGAGGGTGTGGGTGAGGCTGCAATGGGTCTGGTGGAGGGTTTGGGTGACACTGTGATGGGTCTGGTGGAGTGTTTGGGTGACACTGTGATGGGGCTGGTGGAGGGTGTGGGTGAGGCTGTGTTGGGTCTGTTGGAGGGTGCGGGTGAGGCTGTGATGCGTCTGGTGGAGGGTGTGGATGAGGCTGTGAAGGGTCTGGAGGTGGGTGTGGGTGAGGCTGTGATGGGTCTGGTGGATGGTGTGGGTGAGGCTGTGATGCGTCCGGAAGAGGGTGTGGATGAGGCTGTGATGGGTCTGGTGGAGGGTGTGGGTGAGGCTATGATGGGTCTGGAGGAGGGTGTGGGTGACACTGTAATGGGTATAGTGGAGCCTGTGGGCGAGGCCGTGATGGGTCTGGTGGAGGGTGTTGGTGAAGCTGTGATGGGTATGGTGGAGAGTGTGGGTGAGGCTGCGATGGGTTTGGTGGAGGGAGTGGGTGAAACTGTGATGGGTCTGGAGGAGGGTGTGGCTGACACTGCGATGGGTCTGGAAGAAAGTGTGGGTGTCAATATGACGGGTCTGGTGGAGGGTGTGGGTGACACTGTGATGGGTCTGGGGGAGGGTGTGGGTGAGGCTGTGACGGGTATGGTGGAGGGTGTGGGTGAGGCTGTGATGGGTCTATGGAGGGTGTGGGTGAGGCTGTGATGGGTTCGGAGGAGGGCGTGGGTGAGGCTGTGATGGGTCTGGTGGAGGGTGTGGGTGAGGCTGTGATGGGCCTGGTGGAGGGCGTGGGTGAGGCTTTGATGGGTCTGCTGGATGGTGTGAATGACACAGTGATGTGTCTGGTAGAGGCTCTGGATGACACTGTGATGGGTCTGGTGGAGGGTGTGGGTGAGGCTGTGTTGGGTCTGTTGGAGGGTGTTGGTGAGGCTGTGATGGGTCTGGTGGAGGGTGTGGGTGAGGCTGTGATGGGTCTGGAGGAGGGTATGGGTGACACTATGACGTGTCTGGTAGAGGGTGTGGGTGAGGCTGTGATGTGTCTGGAGGAGACTTTGTGTGACACTGTGATGGGTCTGGAGGAGAGTGTGGGTGACACTATGACGGGTCTGGTGAAGTGTGTGGGTGAGTATGTGATGGGCCTGGAGGAGGGTGTGGGAGAGGCTGTGATGGGTCTGGTGGAGGGCGTGGGTGAGGCTGTGATGGGTCCGCTGGAGGGTGTGAATGACACAGTGATGGGTCTGCAAGAGGCTCTGGGTGACACTGTGATGGGTCTGGTGGAGGGTGTGGGTGAGGCTGTAATGGGTCTGGTGGAGGGTGTGGGTGACACTGTGATGGGTCTGGTGGAGGGTGTGGGTGAGGCTGTAATGGGTCTGGTGGAGGGTTTGGGTGACACTGTGATGGGTCTGGTGGAGTGTTTGGGTGACACTGTGATGGGGCTGGTGGAGGGTGTGGGTGAGGCTGTGTTGGGTCTGTTGGAGGGTGCGGGTGAGGCTGTGATGGGTCTGGTGGAGGGTGTGGGTGAGGCTGTGATGGGTCTGGAGGTGGGTGTGGGTGAGGCTGTGATGGGTCTGCTGGAGGGTGTGGGTGAGGCTGTGATGCGTCCGGAAGAGGGTGTGGATGAGGCTGTGATGGGTCTGGTGGAGGGTGTGGGTGAGGCTATGATGGGTCTGGAGGAGGGTGTGGGTGACACTGTAATGGGTATAGAGGAGCCTGTGGGCGAGGCCGTGATGGGTCTGGTGGAGGGTGTTGGTGAAGCTGTGATGGGTAGGGCGGAGAGTGTGGGTGAGGCTGCGATGGGTTTGGTGGAGGGAGTGGGTGAAACTGTGATGGGTCTGGAAGAGGGTGTGGCTGACACTGCGATGGGTCTGGAAGAAAGTGTGGGTGTGACTATGACGGGTCTGGTGGAGGTTGTGGGTGACACTGTGATGGGTCTGGTGGAGGGTGTGGGTGAGGCTGTGATGGGTCTGGTGGAGGGTGTGGGTGAGGCTGTGATGGGTCTATGGAGGGTGTGGGTGAGGCTGTGATGGGTTCGGAGGAGGGCGTGGGTGAGGCTGTGATGGGTCTGGTGGAGGGTGTGGGTGAGGCTGTGATGGGCCTGGTGGAGGGCGTGGGTGAGGCTTTGATGGGTCTGCTGGATGGTGTGAATGACACAGTGATGTGTCTGGTAGAGGCTCTGGATGACACTGTGATGGGTCGGGTGGAGGGTTTGGGTGACACTGCGATGGGGCTGGTGGAGGGTTTGGGTGAGGCTGTGTTGGGTCTGTTGGAGGGTGTTGGTGAGGCTGTGATGGGTCTGGTGGAGGGTGTGGGTGAGGCTGTGATGGGTCTGGAGGAGGGTATGGGTGACACTATGACGTGTCTGGTAGAGGGTGTGGGTGACACTGTGATGGGTCTGGTGGAGGGTGTTGGTGAATCTGTTTTGGGTATGGTGGAGGGTGTGGGTGAGGCTGTGATGTGTCTGGAGGAGACTTTGTGTGACACTGTGATGGATCTGGAGGAGAGTGTGGGTGACACTATGACGGGTCTGGTGGAGGGTGTGGGTGAAACTGTGATGGGTCTGGTGGTGGGTGTGGGCGAGGCTGTGATGCGTCTGGTGGATGTTGTGGGTCAGGCTGTGATAGGTCTGGTGGAATGTGTGGGTGAGGCTGTAATGGGTCTGGAGGAGGGTGTGGGTCAGGCAGTGATAGGTCTGGTGGAATGTGTGGGCGAGGCTGTAATGGGTCTGGTGGAGGGTGTGGGTGAGGCTGTGATGTGTCTGGTGATGAGTGTGGGCAAGGCTGTGATGGGTCTAGTGGAGGGTGTGGGTGAGGCTGTGTTGGGCCTGGTGGAGGGCGTGGGTGAGGCTTTGATGGGTCTGCTGGATGGTGTGAATGACACAGTGATGTGTCTGGTAGAGGCTCTGGATGACACTGTGATGGGTCTGGTGGAGGGTTTGGGTGACACTGCGATGGGGCTGGTGGAGGGTTTGGGTGAGGCTGTGTTGGGTCTGTTGGAGGGTGTTGGTGAGGCAGTGATGGGTCTGGTGGAGGGTGTGGGTGAGGCTGTGATGGGTCTGGAGGAGGGTATGGGTGACACTATGACGTGTCTGGTAGAGGGTGTGGGTGACACTGTGATGGGTCTGGTGGAGGGTGTTGGTGAATCTGTTTTGGGTATGGTGGAGGGTGTGGGTGAGGCTGTGATGGGTGTGTTGGAGGGTATGGATGAGGCTGTGATGGGTCTGGTGGAGTGTGTGGATGAGGCTGTGATGGGTCTGGTGGAGGGTGTCGGTGACACTGTGATGGGTCTGGCGGAGGGTGTGGATGAGGCTGTGATGGGTCTGGTGGATGGTGTGGGTGAAGCTGTGATGGGTCTGATGGAGCGTGTGGGTGAGGCTGTGATGGGTCTGGTGGAGGGTGCAGGAGACCCTGTGACCGGTCAGGCGGAGGGTGTGGGTGAGGCTGTGATGGGTCCGGAGGAGGGTGTGGGTGAGGCTGTGATGGGTCTGGTGGAGGGTGTGGGTGAGGCTGTGATGGGTCAGGTGGAGTGCGTGGGTGAGGCTGTGATGGGTCCGCTGAAGGGAGTGAATGACACAGTGATGGGTCTGGTAGAGGCTCTGGGTGACACTGTGATGGGTCTGGTGGAGGGTGTGGGTGAGGCTGTAATGGGTCAGGTGGAGGGTTTGGGTGACACTGTAATGGGTCTGGTGGAGGGTGTGGGTGACACTGTGATGGGTCTGGTGGAGGGTTTGGGTGACACTGTGATGAGGCTGGTGGAGGGTGTGGGTGAGTCTCTGTTGGGTCTGTTGGAGGGTGTGGGTGAGGCTGTGTTGGGTCTGGTGGAGGGTGTGGGTGAGGCTGTGATGGGTCTGGTGGAGGGTGTGGGTGAGGCTGTGATGGGTCTGGTGGAGGGTGTGGGTGAGGCTGTGATGGGTTTGGAGGAGGGTGTTGGTGACGCTGTGATGGGTCTGGTGGAGTGTGTGGGTGAGGCTGCGATGGGTCTGTTGGAGGGTGTGGGTGAGACTGTGATGTGTCTGTTGGAGGGTGTGGGTGAAGCTGTGATGGGTCTGGTGGAGGGTGTGGGAGACACTGTGAAGATTCTGGTGGAGGGTGTGGATGAGGCTGTGATGGGTTTGGTGGAGGGAGTGGGTGACTGTCATGGGTCTGGAGGAGGGTGTGGCTGACACTACGATGGGTCTGGAAGAGGGTGTGGGTGTCACTATGATGAGCCTGGTGGAGGGTGTGGGTGACACTATGATGGGTCTGGTGGAGGGTGTGGGTGAGGCTGTGACGGGTCTGGTGGAGGGTGTGGGTGAGGCTGTGATGGGTCTATGGAGGGTGTCGGTGAGGCTGTGATGGGTTCGGAGGAGGGCGTGGGTGAGGCTGTGATGGGTCTGGTGGAGGGTGTGGGTGAGGCTGTGATGGGTTTGGTGGAGGGCGTGGGTGAGGCTGTGATGGGTTCGCTGGATGGTGTGAATGACACAGTGAATTGTCTTTTGGAGGCTCTGGATGACACTGTGATAGGTCTGGTGGAGGGTTTGGGTGACACTGCGATGGGGCTGGTGGAGGGTGTGGGTGAGGCTGTGTTGGGTCTGTTGGAGGGTGTGGGTGAGGCTGTGATGGGTCTGGAGGAGGGTTTGGGTGACACTGTGATGGGTCTGGTGGAGGGTGTGGGTGACACTGTGATGGGTCTGGTGGAGGGTTTGGGTGACACTGTGATGAGGCTGGTGGAGGGTGTGGGTGAGTCTCTGTTGGGTCTGTTGGAGGGTGTGGGTGAGGCTGTGTTGGGTCTGGTGGAGGGTGTGGGTGAGGCTGTGATGGGTCTGGTGGAGGGTGTGGGTGAGGCTGTGATGGGTCTGGTGGAGGGTGTGGGTGAGGCTGTGATGGGTTTGGAGGAGGGTGTTGGTGACGCTGTGATGGGTCTGGTGGAGTGTGTGGGTGAGGCTGCGATGGGTCTGTTGGAGGGTGTGGGTGAGACTGTGATGTGTCTGTTGGAGGGTGTGGGTGAAGCTGTGATGGGTCTGGTGGAGGGTGTGGGAGACACTGTGAAGGGTCTGGTGGAGGGTGTGGATGAGGCTGTGATGGGGCTGGTGGTGTGGGAGACACGGTGATGGGTCTGTTGTAGGGTGTGGGCGAGGCTGTGATGGGTCTGGTGGAGGGTGTGGGTCAGGCTGTGATGGGTCTGGAGGTGGGTGTGGGTGACACTGTGATGGGTCTGTTGGAGGGTGTGGGTGAGGCTGTGATGCGTCCGGTGGAGGGTGTGGATGAGGCTGTGATGGGTTTGGTGGAGGGAGTGGGTGACTGTCATGGGTCTGGAGGAGGGTGTGGCTGACACTGCGATGGGTCTGGAAGAGGGTGTGGGTGTCACTATGACGAGCCTGGTGGAGGGTGTGGGTGACACTATGATGGGTCTGGTGGAGGGTGTGGGTGAGGCTGTGACGGGTCTGGTGGAGGGTGTGGGTGAGGCTGTGATGGGTCTATGGAGGGTGTCGGTGAGGCTGTGATGGGTTCGGAGGAGGGCGTGGGTGAGGCTGTGATGGGTCTGGTGGAGGGTGTGGGTGAGGCTGTGATGGGTTTGCTGGAGGGCGTGGGTGAGGCTGTGATGGGTTCGCTGGATGGTGTGAATGACACAGTGAATTGTCTTTTAGAGGCTCTGGATGACACTGTGATAGGTCTGGTGGAGGGTTTGGGTGACACTGCGATGGGGCTGGTGGAGGGTGTGGGTGAGGCTGTGTTGGGTCTGTTGGAGGGTGTGGGTGAGGCTGTGATGGGTCTGGTGGAGGGTGTGGGTGAGGCTGTGATGGGTCTGGAGGAGGGTTTGGGTGACACTGTGATGGGTCTGGTGGAGGGTGTGGGTGACACTGTGATGGGTCTGGTGGAGGGTTTGGGTGACACTGTGATGAGGCTGGTGGAGGGTGTGGGTGAGTCTCTGTTGGGTCTGTTGGAGGGTGTGGGTGAGGCTGTGTTGGGTCTGGTGGAGGGTGTGGGTGAGGCTGTGATGGGTCTGGTGGAATGTGTGTGTGAGGCTGTGATGGGTCTGGTGGAGGTGTGGGTGAGGCTGTGATGGGTTTGGAGGAGGGTGTTGGTGACGCTGTGATGGGTCTGGTGGAGTGTGCGGGTGAGGCTGCGATGGGTCTGTTGGAGGGTGTGGGTGAGACTGTGATGTGTCTGTTGGAGGGTGTGGGTGAAGCTGTGATGGGTCTGGTGGAGGGTGTGGGAGACACTGTGAAGGGTCTGGTGGAGGGTGTGGATGAGGCTGTGATGGGGCTGGTGGAGGGTGTGGGAGACACGGTGATGGGTCTGTTGTAGGGTGTGGGCGAGGCTGTGATGGGTCTGGTGGAGGGTGTGGGTCAGGCTGTGATGGGTCTGGAGGTGGTTGTGGGTGACACTGTGATGGGTCTGTTGGAGGGTGTGGGTGAGGCTGTGATGCGTCCGGTGGAGGGTGTGGATGAGGCTGTGATGGGTTTGGTGGAGGGAGTGGGTGACTGTCATGGGTCTGGAGGAGGGTGTGGCTGACACTGCGATGGGTCTGGAAGAGGGTGTGGGTGTCACTATGACGAGCTTGGTGGAGGGTGTGGGTGACACTATGATGGGTCTGGTGGAGGGTGTGGGTGAGGCTGTGACGGGTCTGGTGGAGGGTGTGGGTGAGGCTGTGATGGGTCTATGGAGGGTGTCGGTGAGGCTGTGATGGGTTCGGAGGAGGGCGTGGGTGAGGCTGTGATGGGTCTGGTGGAGGGTGTGGGTGAGGCTGTGATGGGTTTGGTGGAGGGCGTGGGTGAGGCTGTGATGGGTTCGCTGGATGGTGTGAATGACACAGTGAATTGTCTTTTAGAGGCTCTGGATGACACTGTGATAGGTCTGGTGGAGGGTTTGGGTGACACTGCGATGGGGCTGGTGGAGGGTGTGGGTGAGGCTGTGTTGGGTCTGTTGGAGGGTGTGGGTGAGGCTGTGATGGGTCTGGTGGAGGGTGTGGGTGAGGCTGTGATGGGTCTGGAGGAGGGTGTGGGTGACACTATGACGTGTCTGGTAGAGGGTGTGGGTGACACTGTGATGGGTCTGGTGGAGGGTGTTGGTGAACCTGTTTTGGGTATGGTGGAGGGTGTGGGTGAGGCTGTGATGTGTCTGGAGGAGACTTTGTGTGACACTGTGATGATTCTGGAGGAGAGTGTGGGTGACACTATGACGGGTCTGGTGGAGGGTGTGGGTGAAACTGTGATGGGTCTGGTGGTGGGTGTGGGCGAGGCTGTGATGCGTCTGGTGGATGTTGTGGGTCAGGCTGTGATAGGTCTGGTGGAATGTGTGGGTGAGCATGTAATGGGTCTGGAGGAGGGTGTGGGTCAGGCTGTGATAGGTCTGGTGGAATGTGTGGGTGAGGCTGTAATGGGTCTGGTGGAGGGTGTGGGTGATGCTGATATGTGTCTGGTGATAAGTGTGGGCAAGGCTGTGATGGGTCTAGTGGAGTGTTTGTTGACACGATGATAAGTCTGGGGGAGGGTGTGGGTGAGGGTGTGATGGGTCTGGTGGAGGGTGTGGGTGACACTGTGATGGGTCTGGTGGAGGGTGTGGGTGACACTGCGATGAGGTTGGCGGAGGGTGTGGGTGAGGCTGTGATGGGTCTGGTGGAGGGTGTGGGTGAGGCTGTGATGGATTTGGAGGAGGTGTGGGTGAGGCTGTGATGGGTCTGTTGGAGGGTGTTGGTGAATCTGTTTTGGGTATGGTGGAGGGTGTGGGTGAGGCTGTGAAGTGTCTGGAGGAGACTTTGTGTGACACTGTGATGGGTCTGGAGGAGAGTGTGGGTGACACTATGACGGGTCTGGTGGAGGGTGTGGATGAAACTGTGATGGGTCTGGTGGTGGGTGTGGGCGAGGCTGTGATGCATCTGGTGGATGTTGTGGGTCAGGTTGTGATAGGTCTGGTGGAATGTGTGGGTGAGGCTGTAATGGGTCTGGAGGAGGGTGTGATACAGGCTGTGATAGGTCTGGAGGAATGTGTGGGTGAGGCTGTGATGGGTCTGGTGGAGGGTGTGGGTGAGGCTGTGATGGGTTTGGAGGAGGTGTGGGTGAGGCTGTGATGGGGCTGTTGGAGGGTATGGATGAGGCTGTGATGGGTCTGGTGGAGTGTGTGGATGAGGCTGTGATGGGTCTGGTGGAGGGTGTGGGTGAAGCTGTGATGGGTCTGGTGGAGGGTGCAGGAGACACTGTGACCGGTAAGGCGGAGGGTGTGGGTGAGGCTGAGATGGGTCCGGAGGAGGGTGTGGGTGAGGCTGTGATGGGTCTGGTGGAGGGTGTGGGTGAGGCTGTGATGGGTCTGTTGGAGGGTGTTGGTGAGGTTGTGATGGGTCTGGTGGAGGGTGTGGGTGAGGCTCTGATGGGTCTGGAGGAGGGTATGGGTGACACTATGACGTGTCTGGTAGAGGGTGTGGATGACACTGTGATGGGTCTGGTGGAGGGTGTTGGTGAATCTGTTTTGGGTATGGTGGAGGGTGTGGTTGAGGCTGTGATGTGTCTGGAGGAGACTTTGTGTGACACTGTGATGGGTCTGGAGGAGAGTGTGGGTGACACTATGATGGGTCTGGTGGTGGGTGTGGGCGAGGCTGTGATGCGTCTGGTGGATGTTGTGGGTCAGGCTGTGATAGGTCTGGTGGAATGTGTGGGTGAGGCTGTAATGGGTCTGGAGGAGGGTGTGGGTCAGGCTGTGATAGGTCTGGTGGAATGTGTGGGCGAGGCTGTAATGGGTCTGGTGGAGGGTGTGGGTGAGGCTGTGATGTGTCTGGTGATGAGTGTGGGCAAGGCTGTGATGGGTCTAGTGCAGTGTTTGTTGACACGATGATAAGTCCTGGGGAGGGTGTGGGTGAGGCTGTGATGGGTCTGGTGGAGGGTGCGGGTGACACTGTGATGGGTCTGGTGGAGGGTGTGGGTGACACTGCGATGGGCCTGGCGGAGGGTGTGGGTGAGGCTGTGATGGGTCTGGTGGAGGGTGTGGGTGAGGCTGTGATGGGATTGGAGGAGGTGTGGGTGAGGCTGTGATGGGTCTGTTGGAGGGTATGGATGAGGCTGTGATGGGTCTGGTGGAGTGTGTGGATGAGGCTGTGATGGGTCTGGTGGAGGGTGTCGGTGACACTGTGATGGGTCTGGCGGAGGGTGTGGATGAGGCTGTGATGGGTCTGGTGGATGGTGTGGGTGAAGCTGTGATGGGTCTGATGGAGCGTGTGGGTGAGGCTGTGATGGGTCTGGTGGAGTGTGCAGGAGACACTGTGACCGGTCAGGCGGAGGGTGTGGGTGAGGCTGTGATGGGTCCGGAGGAGGGTGTGGGTGAGGCTGTGATGGGTCTGGTGGAGGGTGTGGGTGAGGCTGTGATGTGTCAGGTGGAGTGCGTGGGTGAGGCTGTGATGGGTCCGCTGAACGGAGTGAATGACACAGTGATGGGTCTGGTAGAGGCTCTGGGTGACACTGTGATGGGTCTGGTGGAGGGTGTGGGTGAGGCTGTAATGGGTCAGGTGGAGGGTTTGGGTGACACTGTGATGGGTCTGGTGGAGTGTGTGGGTGACAATGTGATGGGTCTGGTGGAGGGTTTGGGTGACACTGTGATGAGGCTGGTGGAGGGTGTGGGTGAGTCTCTGTTGGGGCTGTTGGAGGGTGTGGGTGAGGCTGTGTTGGGTCTGGTGGAGGGTGTGGGTGAGGCTGTGATGGGTCTGGTGGAGGGTGTGGGTGAGGCTGTGATGGGTCTGGTGGAGGGTGTGGGTGAGGCTGTGATGGGTTTGGAGGAGGGTGTTGGTGACGCTGTGATGGGTCTGGTGGAGTGTGTGGGTGAGGCTGCGATGGGTCTGTTGGAGGGTGTGGGTGAGACTGTGATGTGTCTGTTGGAGGGTGTGGGTGAAACTGTGATGGGTCTGGTGGAGGGTGTGGGAGACACTGTGAAGGGTCTGGTGGAGGGTGTGGATGAGGCTGTGATGGGGCTGGTGGAGGGTGTGGGTGACACTGTGATGGGTCTGGTGTAGGGTGTGGGCGAGGCTGTGATGGGTCTGGTGGAGGGTGTGGGTCAGGCTGTGATGGGTCTGGAGGTGGGTGTGGGTGACACTGTGATGGGTCTGTTGGAGGGTGTGGGTGAGGCTGTGATGCGTCCGGTGGAGGGTGTGGATGAGGCTGTGATGGGTTTGGTGGAGGGAGTGGGTGAAACTGTCATGGGTCTGGAGGAGGGTGCGGCTGACACTGCGATGGGTCTGGAAGAGGGTGTGGGTGTCACTATGACGAGCTTGGTGGAGGGTGTGGGTGACACTATGATGGGTCTGGTGGAGGGTGTGGGTGAGGCTGTGACGGGTCTGGTGGAGGGTGTGGGTGAGGCTGTGATGGGTCTATGGAGGGTGTCGGTGAGGCTGTGATGGGTTCGGAGGAGGGCGTGGGTGAGGCTGTGATGGGTCTGGTGGAGGGTGTGGGTGAGGCTGTGATGGGTTTGGTGGAGGGCGTGGGTGAGGCTGTGATGGGTTCGCTGGATGGTGTGAATGACACAGTGAATTGTCTTTTAGAGGCTCTGGATGACACTGTGATAGGTCTGGTGGAGGGTTTGGGTGACACTGCGATGGGACTGGTGGAGGGTGTTGGTGACAAAGTGATGGGTCTGGTGGAGGGTGGGGTGAGGCTGTTATGTGTCTGGTGACGGGTCTGGGTGAGGCTGTGATGGTTCTGGTGGAGGGTGAGGATGAGGCTGTGATGGGTCTGGTGGAGGTTGTGGGTGAGGCTGTGATGGGTCTGGTGGAGGGTGTGAGTGACACTGTGATGGGTCTGGTAGAGGGTGTTGGTGAAGCTGTGATGGGTATGGTGGAGGGTGTGGGTGAGTCTCTAATGGGTTTGGTGGAGGGAGTGGGTGACACTGTGATGGGTCTGGTGTAGGTGGGATGAGGCTGTGATGGGTCTGGTGGATGGTGTAGGTGAGGCTGAGATGGATCTGGTGGAGGGTGAGGATGAAGCTGTGTTGGGTCTGGAGGAGGGTGTGGGTGACACTGTGATGGGTCTGGAAGATGGTGTGGGTGACACTATGACAGGTCTGGTGGAGGGTGTGGGTGACACTGTGATGGACCTGGTTGAGGGTGTGGGTGAGGCTGTGATGGGTCTGATGGAGGGCGTGGGTGAGTCTGTGATGGGTCCGCTGGAGGGTGTGAATGACACAGTGATGAGTCTGCTAGAGGCTCTGGGTGGCACTGTGATGGGTCTGGTGGAGGGTGTGGTGAGGCTCTAATGGTTCTGGTGGAGGGTTTGGATGACACTGTTTTGTGTCTGGTGGAGGGTGTGGGTGAGGCTGTGTTGGGTCTGTTGGAAGGTGCGGGTGAGGCTGTGATGGGTCTGGTGGAGGGTGTGGGTGACACTGTGATGGGTCTGGTGGAGTGTTTGGGTGACACTGTGATAGGGCTGATGGAGGGTGTGTGTGAGGCTGTGATGGGTCTGGTGGAGAGTGTGGTTGAGGCTGTGATGGGTCTGGTGGAGGGTGTGGGTGAGGCTGTGATGGGTCTGGTGGAGGGTGTGGGTGAGGCTGTGATGGGTCTGGTGGAGGGTGTTGGTGACACTGTGATGGGTCTGGTGGAGGGTGTGGGTGAGGCTGTGTTGGGTCTGGTGGAGGATGTTGGTGACACAGTGATGGGTCTGGTGGAGGGTGTTGGTGACACTATGATGGGACTGGAGGAGAGTTTGGGTGACAATATGACGTGTATGGTGGAGGGTGTGGGCGACACTGTGATGGGTCTGGTGGAGGGTGTGGGTGACACTCTGATGGGTTTGTTGGAGGATGTGGGTGACACTGTGATGGGTCTGGTGGAGGGTGTTGGTGAATCTGTTTTGGGTATGGTGGAGGGTGTGGGTGAGGCTGTGATGTGTCTGGAGGAGAGTGTGTGTGACACTGTGATGGGTCTGGAGGAGAGTGTGGGTGAGGCTGTGACGGGTCTGGTGGAGGGTGTGGGTGAGGATGTGATGGGTCTATGGAGGGTGTGGGTGAGGCTCTGATGTGTCCGGTGGAGGGCGTGGGTGAGGCTGTGATGGGTCTGGTGGAGGGTGTGGGTGACACTGTGATGGGTCTGGTGGAGGGTGTGGGTGAGGCTGTGATGGGTCTGGTGGAGGGTGTTGGTGACACTTTGATGGGTCTGGTGGAGGGTGTGGGTGACACTGTGATGGGACTGAAGGAGAGTGTGGGTGACAGTATGAATTGTCTGGTGGAGGGTGTGAGTGACACTGTGATGGGTCTGGTGGAGGGTGTTGGTGAGGCTGTGATGTGTCTGGAGGAAAGTGTGGGTGACACTATGACGGGTCTGGTGGAGGGTGTGGGTGACGCTGTGATGGGTCTGGTGGAGAGTGCAGGTGAGGCTGTGACGGGTCAGGTGGAGGGTGTTGGTGAGGATGTGATGGGTCTATGGAGGGTGTGGGTGAGGCTCTGATGGTTCCAGTGGAGGGCATGGGTGAGGCTGTGATGGGTCTGGTGGAAGGTTTGGGTGAGGCTGTGATGGGTCTGTTGGAGGGTCTGGGTGACACTGAGATGGGTCTGGTGGAGGGTGTGGGTGAGGCTGTGATGTGTCTGGTGATGAGTGTGGGCCAGATTGTGATGGGTCTAGTGGAGTGTTTGGGTGACACGATGATAAGTCTGGGGGAGGGTGTGGGTGAGGCTGTGATGGGTCTGGTGGAGGGTGTGGGTGAGGCTGTAATGGGTCTGGAGGAGGGTGTGGGCGAGGCGGTGATGGGTCTGGCGGAGGGTCTGGGTGACACTGATGAGTCTGGTGGAGGGTGTGGGTGAGGCTGTGATGGGTCTGGTGGAGGGTGTAGGTGACACTGTCATGGGTCTGGTGGAGGGAGTGGGTGAAATTGTGATGGGACTGGTGGAGCGTGTGGGTGACAAAATGATGGGTATGGTGGAGGGTGTGGGTGACACTGTGATGGGTGTGGTGGAGGGTGTGGGTGACACTGTGATGGGCCTGGCGGAAGGTGTGGGTGAGGCTGTGATGGGTCTGGTGGATGGTGTGGGTGAGGCTGTGATGTGTCTGTTGGAGGGTGTGGGTGAAGCTGTGATGGGTCTGGTGGAGGGTGTGGGAGACACTGTGAAGGGTCTGGTGGAGGGTGTGGATGAGGCTGTGATGGGGCTGGTGGAGGTTGTGGGTGACACTGTGATGGGTCTGGTGTAGGGTGTGGGTGAGGCTGTGATGGGTCTGGTGGAGGATGTGGGTCAGGATGTGATGGGTCTGGAGGTGGGTGTGGGTGACACTGTGATGGGTCTGGTGGAGGGTGTGGGTGAGGCTGTGATGCATCCGATGGAGGGTGTGGATGAGGCTGTGATGGGTCTGGTGGAGGGTGTGGGTGACAATGTGATGGGACTGTTGGAGGGTGTTGTGACAAAGTGATGGGTCTGGTGGAGGGTGGGGTGAGTCTGTGATGTGTCTGGTGACTGGTCGGGGTGAGGCTGTGATGGTTCTGGTGGAGGGTGAGGATGAGGCTGTGATGGGTCTGGTGGAGGGTGTGGGTGAGGCTGTGATGGGTCTGGTGGAGGGTGTGAGTGACACTGTGATGGGTCATATGGAGGGTGTTGGTGAAGCTGTGATGGGTATGGTGGAGGGTGTGGGTGAGGCTGTGATGGGTTTGGTAGAGGGAGTGGGTGACACTGTGATGGGTCTGGTGTAGGTGGGATGAGGCTGTGATGGGTCTGGTGGATGGTGTAGGTGAGGCTGAGATGGATCTGGTGGAGGGTGAGGATGAAGCTAAGATGGGTCTGGAGGAGGGTGTGGGTGACAGTGTGATGGGTCTGGAAGAGGGTGTGGGTGACACTATGACAGGTCTGGTGGAGGGTGTGGGTGACACTGTGATGGGTCGGGTGGAGGGTGTGGGTGAGGCTGTGATGGGTCTGGTGGAGGGCGTGGGTGAGGCTGTGAAGGGTCCGCTGGAGGGTGTGAATGACACTGTGATGGGTCTGGTGGAGGGTGTGGGTGACACTGTGATGGGTCTGGTGGAGGGTGTGGGTGAGGCTGTGATGGGTCTGGTGGAGGGTGTGGGTGACACTGTGATGGGTCTGGTGGAGGGTGTGGGTGAGGCTGTGATGGGTCTGGTGGAGGGTGTGGGTGAGGCTGTGATGGGTCTGGTGGAGGGTGTGGGTGACACTGTGATGGGTCTGGTGGAGGGTGTGGGTGACACTGTGATGGGTCTGGTGGAGGGTGTGGGTGAGGCTGTGATGGGTCTGGTGGAGGGTGTGGGTGACACTGTGATGGGTCTGGTGGAGGGTGTGGGTGACACTGTGATGGGTCTGGTGGAGGGTGTGGGTGACACTGTGATGGGTCTGGTGGAGGGTGTGGGTGACACTGTGATGGGTCTGGTGGAGGGTGTGGGTGACACTGTGATGGGTCTGGTGGAGGGTGTGGGTGACACTGTGATGGGTCTGGTGGAGGGTGTGGGTGACACTGTTTTGGGTATGGTGGAGGGTGTGGGTGAGGCTGTGATGTGTCTGGAGGAGAGTGTGTGTGACACTGTGATGGGTCGGGAGGAGAGTGTGGATGAGGCAGAGACAGTTCTGGTGGAGGGTGTGGGTGAGGATGTGATGGGTCTGGTGGAGGGTGTGGGTGACACTGTGATGGGTCTGGAGGAGGATCTAGGTGAGGCTGTGATGGGTCTGGTGGAGGGTATGGGTGACACTGTGATGGGTCTGGTGGTGGGTGTGGGCGAGGCTGTGATGGGTCTGGTGGAGGGTGTGGGTGAGGCTGTGATGGGTCTGGTGGAGGGTGTTGGTGACACTGTGATGGGACTGGAGGAGAGTGTGGGTGACACTATGACGTGTCTGGTGGAGGGTGTGAGTGACACTGTGATGGGTCTGGTGGAGGGTGTTGGTGAATTTGTTTTGGGTATGGTGGAGGGTGTGGGTGAGGCTGTGATGTGTCTGGAGGAGAGTGTGTGTGACACTGTGATGGGTCGGGAGGAGAGTGTGGGTGACATTATGATGGGTCTGGAGGAGGGTGTGGGTGACACTGTGATGGGTCTGGTGCAGAGTGCGGGTGAGGCTGTGACGGGTCTGGTGGAGGGTGTGGGTGAGGATGTGATGGGTCTATGGAGGGTGTGGGTGAGGCTCTGATGGTTCCAGTGGAGGGCGTGGGTGAGGCTGTGATGGGTCTGTTGGAAGGTGTGGGTGAGTCTGTGATGGGTCTGGTGGAGGGTGTGGGTGACACTGTGATGGGTCTGGTGGAAGGTGTGGGTGAGGCTGTGATGGGTCTGGTGGAGGCCGTGGGTGAGGCTGTGAAGGGTCCGCTGGAGGGTGTGAATGACACAGTGATGAGTCTGCTAGAGGCTCTGGGTGACACTGTGATGGGTCTGGTTGAGGGTGTGCGTGAGGCTGTAATGGGTCTGGTGGAGGGTTTGGGAGACACTGTGATGGGTCTGGTGCAGGGTGTGGGTGAGGCTGTGTTGGGTCTGTTGGAGGGTGCGGGTGAGGCTGTGATGGTTCTGGTGGAGGGTGTTGGTGACACTGTGATGGGTCTGGTGGAGTGTTTGGGTGACACTGTGGTGGGGCTGGTGGAGGGTGTGGGTGAGGCTGTGTTGGGTCTGTTGGAGTGTGTGTGTGAGGCTGTGATGGGTCTGGTGGAGCGTGTGGGTGACACTGTGATGGGTCTGGTGGAGTGTTTGGGTGACACTGTGATGGGGCTGGTGGAGGGTGTGGGTGAGGCTGTGTTGGGTCTGTTGGAGGGTGCGGGTGAGCTGTGATGGGTCTGGTGGAGGGTGTGGGTGAGGCTGTGATGCGTCCAGTGGAGGGTGTGGATGAGGCTGTGATGGGTCTGCTGGAGGGTGTGGGTGACAATCTGATGGGACTGGTGGAGGATGTGGGTGACAAAGTGATGGGTGTGGTGGAGGGTGGGGATGAGGCTGTGATGGGTCTGGTGGAGCCTGTGGGTGAGGCCGTGATGGGTCTGGTGGAGGGTGTGGGTGACACTGTGATGGGTCTGGTGGAGGGTGTGGGTGACACTGTGATGGGTCTGGTGGAGGGTGTGGGTGACACTGTGATGGGTCTGGAGGAGGGTGTGGGTGACACTGTGATGGGTCTGGTGGAGGGTGTGGGTGACACTGTGATGGGTCTGGTGGAGGGTGTGGGTGAGGCTGTGATGGGTCTGGTGGAGGGTGTGGGTGACACTGTGATGGGTCTGGTGGAGGGTGTGGGTGACACTGTGATGGGTCTGGTGGAGGGTGTGGGTGACACTGTGATGGGTCTGGTGGAGGGTGTGGGTGAGGCTGTGATGGGTCTGGTGGAGGGTGTGGGTGAGGCTGTGATGGGTCTGGTGGAGGGTGTGGGTGAGGCTGTGATGGGTCTGGTGGAGGGTGTGGGTGAGGCTGTGATGGGTCTGGTGGAGGGTGTGGGTGACACTGTGATGGGTCTGGTGGAGGGTGTGGGTGACACTGTGATGGGTCTGGTGGAGGGTGTGGGTGAGGCTGTGATGGGTCTGGTGGAGGGTGTGGGTGACACTGTGATGGGTCTGGTGGAGGGTGTGGGTGACACTGTGATGGGTCTGGTGGAGGGTGTGGGTGAGGCTGTGATGGGTCTGGTGGAGGGTGTGGGTGAGGCTGTGAAGGGTCTGGTGGAGGGTGTGGGTGACACTGTGATGGGTCTGGTGGAGGGTGTGGGTGACACTGTGATGGGTCTGGTGGAGGGTGTGGGTGAGGCTGTGATGGGTCTGGTGGAGGGTGTGGGTGAGGCTGTGATGGGTCTGGTGGAGGGTGTGGGTGAGGCTGTGATGGGTCTGGTGGAGGGTGTGGGTGACACTGTGATGGGTCTGGTGGAGGGTGTGGGTGACACTGTGATGGGTCTGGTGGAGGGTGTGGGTGAGGCTGTGATGGGTCTGGTGGAGGGTGTGGGTGACACTGTGATGGGTCTGGTGGAGGGTGTGGGTGAGGCTGTGATGGGTCTGGTGGAGGGTGTGGGTGAGGCTGTGATGGGTCTGGTGGAGGGTGTGGGTGACACTGTGATGGGTCTGGTGGAGGGTGTGGGTGACACTGTGATGGGTCTGGTGGAGGGTGTGGGTGAGGCTGTGATGGGTCTGGTGGAGGGTGTGGGTGACACTGTGATGGGTCTGGTGGAGGGTGTGGGTGAGGCTGTGATGGGTCTGGTGGAGGGTGTGGGTGAGGCTGTGATGGGTCTGGTGGAGGGTGTGGGTGACACTGTGATGGGTCTGGTGGAGGGTGTGGGTGACACTGTGATGGGTCTGGTGGAGGGTGTGGGTGAGGCTGTGATGGGTCTGGTGGAGGGTGTGGGTGACACTGTGATGGGTCTGGTGGAGGGTGTGGGTGACACTGTGATGGGTCTGGTGGAGGGTGTGGGTGACACTGTGATGGGTCTGGTGGAGGGTGGAGGGTGTGGGTGGGCTGTGATGGGTCTGGTGGAGGGTGTGGGTGACACTGTGATGGGTCTGGTGGAGGGTGTGGGTGACACTGTGATGGGTCTGGTGGAGGGTGTGGGTGACACTGTGATGGGTCTGGTGGAGGGTGTGGGTGAGGCTGTGATGGGTCTGGTGGAGGGTGTGGGTGAGGCTGTGATGGGTCTGGTGGAGGGTGTGGGTGACACTGTGATGGGTCTGGTGGAGGGTGTGGGTGAGGCTGTGATGGGTCTGGTGGAGGGTGTGGGTGAGGCTGTGATGGGTCTGGTGGAGGGTGTGGGTGACACTGTGATGGGTCTGGTGGAGGGTGTGGGTGAGGCTGTGATGGGTCTGGTGGAGGGTGTGGGTGAGGCTGTGATGGGTCTGGTGGAGGGTGTGGGTGACACTGTGATGGGTCTGGTGGAGGGTGTGGGTGAGGCTGTGATGGGTCTGGTGGAGGGTGTGGGTGAGGCTGTGATGGGTCTGGTGGAGGGTGTGGGTGACACTGTGATGGGTCTGGTGGAGGGTGTGGGTGAGGCTGTGATGGGTCTGGTGGAGGGTGTGGGTGAGGCTGTGATGGGTCTGGTGGAGGGTGTGGGTGACACTGTGATGGGTCTGGTGGAGGGTGTGGGTGACACTGTGATGGGTCTGGTGGAGGGTGTGGGTGAGGCTGTGATGGGTCTGGTGGAGGGTGTGGGTGACACTGTGATGGGTCTGGTGGAGGGTGTGGGTGACTGTGATGGGTCTGGTGGAGGGTGTGGGTGACACTGTGATGGGTCTGGTGGAGGGTGTGGGTGACACTGTGATGGGTCTGGTGGAGGGTGTGGGTGAGGCTGTGATGGGTCTGGTGGAGGGTGTGGGTGAGGCTGTGATGGGTCTGGTGGAGGGTGTGGGTGAGGCTGTGATGGGTCTGGTGGAGGGTGTGGGTGAGGCTGTGATGGGTCTGGTGGAGGGTGTGGGTGACACTGTGATGGGTCTGGTGGAGGGTGTGGGTGAGGCTGTGATGGGTCTGGTGGAGGGTGTGGGTGACACTGTGATGGGTCTGGTGGAGGGTGTGGGTGAGGCTGTGATGGGTCTGGTGGAGGGTGTGGGTGACACTGTGATGGGTCTGGTGGAGGGTGTGGGTGAGGCTGTGATGGGTCTGGTGGAGGGTGTGGGTGAGGCTGTGATGGGTCTGGTGGAGGGTGTGGGTGACACTGTGATGGGTCTGGTGGAGGGTGTGGGTGACACTGTGATGGGTCTGGTGGAGGGTGTGGGTGACACTGTGATGGGTCTGGTGGAGGGTGTGGGTGAGGCTGTGATGGGTCTGGTGGAGGGTGTGGGTGACACTGTGATGGGTCTGGTGGAGGGTGTGGGTGAGGCTGTGATGGGTCTGGTGGAGGGTGTGGGTGAGGCTGTGATGGGTCTGGTGGAGGGTGTGGGTGACACTGTGATGGGTCTGGTGGAGGGTGTGGGTGACACTGTGATGGGTCTGGTGGAGGGTGTGGGTGAGGCTGTGATGGGTCTGGTGGAGGGTGTGGGTGACACTGTGATGGGTCTGGTGGAGGGTGTGGGTGAGGCTGTGATGGGTCTGGTGGAGGGTGTGGGTGACACTGTGATGGGTCTGGTGGAGGGTGTGGGTGAGGCTGTGATGGGTCTGGTGGAGGGTGTGGGTGAGGCTGTGATGGGTCTGGTGGAGGGTGTGGGTGACACTGTGATGGGTCTGGTGGAGGGTGTGGGTGACACTGTGATGGGTCTGGTGGAGGGTGTGGGTGAGGCTGTGATGGGTCTGGTGGAGGGTGTGGGTGACACTGTGATGGGTCTGGTGGAGGGTGTGGGTGAGGCTGTGATGGGTCTGGTGGAGGGTGTGGGTGACACTGTGATGGGTCTGGTGGAGGGTGTGGGTGACACTGTGATGGGTCTGGTGGAGGGTGTGGGTGACACTGTGATGGGTCTGGTGGAGGGTGTGGGTGAGGCTGTGATGGGTCTGGTGGAGGGTGTGGGTGACACTGTGATGGGTCTGGTGGAGGGTGTGGGTGAGGCTGTGATGGGTCTGGTGGAGGGTGTGGGTGACACTGTGATGGGTCTGGTGGAGGGTGTGGGTGACACTGTGATGGGTCTGGTGGAGGGTGTGGGTGAGGCTGTGATGGGTCTGGTGGAGGGTGTGGGTGAGGCTGTGATGGGTCTGGTGGAGGGTGTGGGTGACACTGTGATGGGTCTGGTGGAGGGTGTGGGTGACTGTGATGGGTCTGGTGGAGGGTGTGGGTGAGGCTGTGATGGGTCTGGTGGAGGGTGTGGGTGACACTGTGATGGGTCTGGTGGAGGGTGTGGGTGAGGCTGTGATGGGTCTGGTGGAGGGTGTGGGTGAGGCTGTGATGGGTCTGGTGGAGGGTGTGGGTGACACTGTGATGGGTCTGGTGGAGGGTGTGGGTGACACTGTGATGGGTCTGGTGGAGGGTGTGGGTGAGGCTGTGATGGGTCTGGTGGAGGGTGTGGGTGACACTGTGATGGGTCTGGTGGAGGGTGTGGGTGAGGCTGTGATGGGTCTGGTGGAGGGTGTGGGTGAGGCTGTGATGGGTCTGGTGGAGGGTGTGGGTGACACTGTGATGGGTCTGGTGGAGGGTGTGGGTGAGGCTGTGATGGGTCTGGTGGAGGGTGTGGGTGACACTGTGATGGGTCTGGTGGAGGGTGTGGGTGACACTGTGATGGGTCTGGTGGAGGGTGTGGGTGACACTGTGATGGGTCTGGTGGAGGGTGTGGGTGACACTGTGATGGGTCTGGTGGAGGGTGTGGGTGACACTGTGATGGGTCTGGTGGAGGGTGTGGGTGACACTGTGATGGGTCTGGTGGAGGGTGTGGGTGACACTGTGATGGGTCTGGTGGAGGGTGTGGGTGAGGCTGTGATGGGTCTGGTGGAGGGTGTGGGTGACACTGTGATGGGTCTGGTGGAGGGTGTGGGTGAGGCTGTGATGGGTCTGGTGGAGGGTGTGGGTGACACTGTGATGGGTCTGGTGGAGGGTGTGGGTGACACTGTGATGGGTCTGGTGGAGGGTGTGGGTGAGGCTGTGATGGGTCTGGTGGAGGGTGTGGGTGAGGCTGTGATGGGTCTGGTGGAGGGTGTGGGTGACACTGTGATGGGTCTGGTGGAGGGTGTGGGTGACACTGTGATGGGTCTGGTGGAGGGTGTGGGTGACACTGTGATGGGTCTGGTGGAGGGTGTGGGTGACACTGTGATGGGTCTGGTGGAGGGTGTGGGTGACACTGTGATGGGTCTGGTGGAGGGTGTGGGTGAGGCTGTGATGGGTCTGGTGGAGGGTGTGGGTGACACTGTGATGGGTCTGGTGGAGGGTGTGGGTGAGGCTGTGATGGGTCTGGTGGAGGGTGTGGGTGACACTGTGATGGGTCTGGTGGAGGGTGTGGGTGACACTGTGATGGGTCTGGTGGAGGGTGTGGGTGACACTGTGATGGGTCTGGTGGAGGGTGTGGGTGAGGCTGTGATGGGTCTGGTGGAGGGTGTGGGTGACACTGTGATGGGTCTGGTGGAGGGTGTGGGTGAGGCTGTGATGGGTCTGGTGGAGGGTGTGGGTGACACTGTGATGGGTCTGGTGGAGGGTGTGGGTGACACTGTGATGGGTCTGGTGGAGGGTGTGGGTGAGGCTGTGATGGGTCTGGTGGAGGGTGTGGGTGACACTGTGATGGGTCTGGTGGAGGGTGTGGGTGAGGCTGTGATGGGTCTGGTGGAGGGTGTGGGTGAGGCTGTGATGGGTCTGGTGGAGGGTGTGGGTGACACTGTGATGGGTCTGGTGGAGGGTGTGGGTGACACTGTGATGGGTCTGGTGGAGGGTGTGGGTGAGGCTGTGATGGGTCTGGTGGAGGGTGTGGGTGACACTGTGATGGGTCTGGTGGAGGGTGTGGGTGAGGCTGTGATGGGTCTGGTGGAGGGTGTGGGTGAGGCTGTGATGGGTCTGGTGGAGGGTGTGGGTGACACTGTGATGGGTCTGGTGGAGGGTGTGGGTGAGGCTGTGATGGGTCTGGTGGAGGGTGTGGGTGACACTGTGATGGGTCTGGTGGAGGGTGTGGGTGACACTGTGATGGGTCTGGTGGAGGGTGTGGGTGACACTGTGATGGGTCTGGTGGAGGGTGTGGGTGACACTGTGATGGGTCTGGTGGAGGGTGTGGGTGACACTGTGATGGGTCTGGTGGAGGGTGTGGGTGACTCTGTGATGGGTCTGGTGGAGGGTGTGGGTGAGGCTGTGATGGGTCTGGTGGAGGGTGTGTGTGAGGCTGTGATGGGTCTGGTGGAGGGTGTGGGTGACACTGTGATGGGTCTGGTGGAGGGTGTGGGTGAGGCTGTGATGGGTCTGGTGGAGGGTGTGGGTGAGGCTGTGATGGGTCTGGTGGAGGGTGTGGGTGACACTGTGATGGGTCTGGTGGAGGGTGTGGGTGAGGCTGTGATGGGTCTGGTGGAGGGTGTGGGTGAGGCTGTGATGGGTCTGGTGGAGGGTGTGGGTGACACTGTGATGGGTCTGGTGGAGGGTGTGGGTGACACTGTGATGGGTCTGGTGGAGGGTGTGGGTGAGGCTGTGATGGGTCTGGTGGAGGGTGTGGGTGACACTGTGATGGGTCTGGTGGAGGGTGTGGGTGACACTGTGATGGGTCTGGTGGAGGGTGTGGGTGAGGCTGTGATGGGTCTGGTGGAGGGTGTGGGTGACACTGTGATGGGTCTGGTGGAGGGTGTGGGTGACACTGTGATGGGTCTGGTGGAGGGTGTGGGTGAGGCTGTGATGGGTCTGGTGGAGGGTGTGGGTGACACTGTGATGGGTCTGGTGGAGGGTGTGGGTGAGGCTGTGATGGGTCTGGTGGAGGGTGTGGGTGAGGCTGTGATGGGTCTGGTGGAGGGTGTGGGTGACACTGTGATGGGTCTGGTGGAGGGTGTGGGTGAGGCTGTGATGGGTCTGGTGGAGGGTGTGGGTGACACTGTGATGGGTCTGGTGGAGGGTGTGGGTGACACTGTGATGGGTCTGGTGGAGGGTGTGGGTGACACTGTGATGGGTCTGGTGGAGGGTGTGGGTGACACTGTGATGGGTCTGGTGGAGGGTGTGGGTGACACTGTGATGGGTCTGGTGGAGGGTGTGGGTGACACTGTGATGGGTCTGGTGGAGGGTGTGGGTGAGGCTGTGATGGGTCTGGTGGAGGGTGTGGGTGAGGCTGTGATGGGTCTGGTGGAGGGTGTGGGTGACACTGTGATGGGTCTGGTGGAGGGTGTGGGTGAGGCTGTGATGGGTCTGGTGGAGGGTGTGGGTGACACTGTGATGGGTCTGGTGGAGGGTGTGGGTGACACTGTGATGGGTCTGGTGGAGGGTGTGGGTGAGGCTGTGATGGGTCTGGTGGAGGGTGTGGGTGAGGCTGTGATGGGTCTGGTGGAGGGTGTGGGTGACACTGTGATGGGTCTGGTGGAGGGTGTGGGTGAGGCTGTGATGGGTCTGGTGGAGGGTGTGGGTGAGGCTGTGATGGGTCTGGTGGAGGGTGTGGGTGACACTGTGATGGGTCTGGTGGAGGGTGTGGGTGACACTGTGATGGGTCTGGTGGAGGGTGTGGGTGACTGTGATGGGTCTGGTGGAGGGTGTGGGTGACACTGTGATGGGTCTGGTGGAGGGTGTGGGTGAGGCTGTGATGGGTCTGGTGGAGGGTGTGGGTGACACTGTGATGGGTCTGGTGGAGGGTGTGGGTGAGGCTGTGATGGGTCTGGTGGAGGGTGTGGGTGACACTGTGATGGGTCTGGTGGAGGGTGTGGGTGAGGCTGTGATGGGTCTGGTGGAGGGTGTGGGTGACACTGTGATGGGTCTGGTGGAGGGTGTGGGTGACACTGTGATGGGTCTGGTGGAGGGTGTGGGTGACACTGTGATGGGTCTGGTGGAGGGTGTGGGTGAGGCTGTGATGGGTCTGGTGGAGGGTGTGGGTGACACTGTGATGGGTCTGGTGGAGGGTGTGGGTGAGGCTGTGATGGGTCTGGTGGAGGGTGTGGGTGACACTGTGATGGGTCTGGTGGAGGGTGTGGGTGACACTGTGATGGGTCTGGTGGAGGGTGTGGGTGAGGCTGTGATGGGTCTGGTGGAGGGTGTGGGTGAGGCTGTGATGGGTCTGGTGGAGGGTGTGGGTGACACTGTGATGGGTCTGGTGGAGGGTGTGGGTGACACTGTGATGGGTCTGGTGGAGGGTGTGGGTGACACTGTGATGGGTCTGGTGGAGGGTGTGGGTGAGGCTGTGATGGGTCTGGTGGAGGGTGTGGGTGAGGCTGTGATGGGTCTGGTGGAGGGTGTGGGTGACACTGTGATGGGTCTGGTGGAGGGTGTGGGTGACACTGTGATGGGTCTGGTGGAGGGTGTGGGTGAGGCTGTGATGGGTCTGGTGGAGGGTGTGGGTGACACTGTGATGGGTCTGGTGGAGGGTGTGGGTGAGGCTGTGATGGGTCTGGTGGAGGGTGTGGGTGACACTGTGATGGGTCTGGTGGAGGGTGTGGGTGACACTGTGATGGGTCTGGTGGAGGGTGTGGGTGACACTGTGATGGGTCTGGTGGAGGGTGTGGGTGAGGCTGTGATGGGTCTGGTGGAGGGTGTGGGTGACACTGTGATGGGTCTGGTGGAGGGTGTGGGTGACACTGTGATGGGTCTGGTGGAGGGTGTGGGTGACACTGTGATGGGTCTGGTGGAGGGTGTGGGTGACACTGTGATGGGTCTGGTGGAGGGTGTGGGTGACACTGTGATGGGTCTGGTGGAGGGTGTGGGTGACACTGTGATGGGTCTGGTGGAGGGTGTGGGTGACACTGTGATGGGTCTGGTGGAGGGTGTGGGTGACACTGTGATGGGTCTGGTGGAGGGTGTGGGTGAGGCTGTGATGGGTCTGGTGGAGGGTGTGGGTGACACTGTGACGGGTCTGGTGGAGGGTGTGGGTGACACTGTGATGGGTCTGGTGGAGGGTGAGGCTGTGACTGTGATGGGTCTGGTGGAGGGTGTAGGTGAGGCTGTGATGGGTCTGATGGAGGGTGTGGGTGACACTGTGATGGGTCTGGTGGAGGGTGTGGGTGACACTGTGATGGGTCTGGTGGAGGGTGTGGGTGAGGCTGTGATGGGTCTGGTGGAGGGTGTGGGTGACACTGTGATGGGTCTGGTGGAGGGTGTGGGTGAGGCTGTGATGGGTCTGGTGGAGGGTGTGGGTGAGGCTGTGATGGGTCTGGTGGAGGGTGTGGGTGACACTGTGATGGGTCTGGTGGAGGGTGTGGGTGACACTGTGATGGGTCTGGTGGAGGGTGTGGGTGACACTGTGATGGGTCTGGTGGAGGGTGTGGGTGACACTGTGATGGGTCTGGTGGAGGGTGTGGGTGACACTGTGATGGGTCTGGTGGAGGGTGTGGGTGAGGCTGTGATGGGTCTGGTGGAGGGTGTGGGTGACACTGTGATGGGTCTGGTGGAGGGTGTGGGTGAGGCTGTGATGGGTCTGGTGGAGGGTGTGGGTGAGGCTGTGATGGGTCTGGTGGAGGGTGTGGGTGAGGCTGTGATGGGTCTGGTGGAGGGTGTGGGAGACACTGTGAAGGGTCTGGTGGAGGGTGTTGATGAGGCTGTGATGGGTCTGGTGGAGGGTGTGGGTGACACTGTGATGGGTTTGGTCAAGGGTGTGGGCGAGGCTGTGATGGTTCTGGTGGAGGGTGTGGGTGACACTGTGATGGGTCTGGTGGAGGGTGTGGGTGACACTGTGATGGGTCTGGTGGAGGGAGTGGGTGAGGCTGTGATGGGTCTGGTGGAGGGTGTGGGTGAGGCTGTGATGGGTCTGGTGGAGGGTGTGGGTGACACTGTGATGGGTCTGGTGGAGGGTGTGGGTGAGGCTGTGATGGGTCTGGTGGAGGGTGTGGGTGACACTGTGATGGGTCTGGTGGAGGGTGTGGGTGACACTGTGATGGGTCTGGTGGAGGGTGTGGGTGACACTGTGATGGGTCTGGTGGAGGGTGTGGGTGACACTGTGATGGGTCTGGTGGAGGGTGTGGGTGAGGCTGTGATGGGTCTGGTGGAGGGTGTGGGTGACACTGTGATGGGTCTGGTGGAGGGCGTGGGTGAGGCTGTGATGGGTCTGGTGGAGGGTGTGGGTGAGGCTGTGATGGGTCTGGTGGAGGGTGTGGGTGACGCTGTGATGGGTCTGGTGGAGGGTATAGGTGACACTGTGATGGGTCTGGTGGAGGGTGTGGGTGAGGCTGTGATGGGTCTGGTGGAGGGTGTGGGTGACACTGTGATGGGTCTGGTGGAGGGTGTGGGTGAGGCTGTGATGGGTCTGGTGGAGGGTGTGGGTGAGGCTGTGATGGGTCTGGTGGAGGGTGTGGGTGACACTGTGATGGGTCTGGTGGAGGGTGTGGGTGAGGCTGTGATGGGTCTGGTGGAGGGTGTGGGTGACACTGTGATGGGTCTGGTGGAGGGTGTGGGTGACACTGTGATGGGTCTGGTGGAGGGTGTGGGTGACACTGTGATGGGTCTGGTGGAGGGTGTGGGTGACACTGTGATGGGTCTGGTGGAGGGTGTGGGTGACACTGTGATGGGTCTGGTGGAGGGTGTGGGTGACACTGTGATGGGTCTGGTGGAGGGTGTGGGTGAGGCTGTGATGGGTCTGGTGGAGGGTGTGGGTGAGGCTGTGATGGGTCTGGTGGAGGGTGTGGGTGACACTGTGATGGGTCTGGTGGAGGGTGTGGGTGAGGCTGTGATGGGTCTGGTGGAGGGTGTGGGTGAGGCTGTGATGGGTCTGGTGGAGGGTGTGGGTGACACTGTGATGGGTCTGGTGGAGGGTGTGGGTGAGGCTGTGATGGGTCTGGTGGAGGGTGTGGGTGAGGCTGTGATGGGTCTGGTGGAGGGTGTGGGTGACACTGTGATGGGTCTGGTGGAGGGTGTGGGTGACACTGTGATGGGTCTGGTGGAGGGTGTGGGTGAGGCTGTGATGGGTCTGGTGGAGGGTGTGGGTGACACTGTGATGGGTCTGGTGGAGGGTGTGGGTGACACTGTGATGGGTCTGGTGGAGGGTGTGGGTGAGGCTGTGATGGGTCTGGTGGAGGGTGTGGGTGACACTGTGATGGGTCTGGTGGAGGGTGTGGGTGAGGCTGTGATGGGTCTGGTGGAGGGTGTGGGTGACACTGTGATGGGTCTGGTGGAGGGTGTGGGTGAGGCTGTGATGGGTCTGGTGGAGGGTGTGGGTGACACTGTGATGGGTCTGGTGGAGGGTGTGGGTGACACTGTGATGGGTCTGGTGGAGGGTGTGGGTGAGGCTGTGATGGGTCTGGTGGAGGGTGTGGGTGACACTGTGATGGGTCTGGTGGAGGGTGTGGGTGAGGCTGTGATGGGTCTGGTGGAGGGTGTGGGTGACACTGTGATGGGTCTGGTGGAGGGTGTGGGTGAGGCTGTGATGGGTCTGGTGGAGGGTGTGGGTGACACTGTGATGGGTCTGGTGGAGGGTGTGGGTGACACTGTGATGGGTCTGGTGGAGGGTGTGGGTGAGGCTGTGATGGGTCTGGTGGAGGGTGTGGGTGACACTGTGATGGGTCTGGTGGAGGGTGTGGGTGAGGCTGTGATGGGTCTGGTGGAGGGTGTGGGTGAGGCTGTGATGGGTCTGGTGGAGGGTGTGGGTGACACTGTGATGGGTCTGGTGGAGGGTGTGGGTGACACTGTGATGGGTCTGGTGGAGGGTGTGGGTGAGGCTGTGATGGGTCTGGTGGAGGGTGTGGGTGACACTGTGATGGGTCTGGTGGAGGGTGTGGGTGAGGCTGTGATGGGTCTGGTGGAGGGTGTGGGTGAGGCTGTGATGGGTCTGGTGGAGGGTGTGGGTGACACTGTGATGGGTCTGGTGGAGGGTGTGGGTGACACTGTGATGGGTCTGGTGGAGGGTGTGGGTGACACTGTGATGGGTCTGGTGGAGGGTGTGGGTGACACTGTGATGGGTCTGGTGGAGGGTGTGGGTGACACTGTGATGGGTCTGGTGGAGGGTGTGGGTGACACTGTGATGGGTCTGGTGGAGGGTGTGGGTGACACTGTGATGGGTCTGGTGGAGGGTGTGGGTGACACTGTGATGGGTCTGGTGGAGGGTGTGGGTGACACTGTGATGGGTCTGGTGGAGGGTGTGGGTGACACTGTGATGGGTCTGGTGGAGGGTGTGGGTGACACTGTGATGGGTCTGGTGGAGGGTGTGGGTGACACTGTGATGGGTCTGGTGGAGGGTGTGGGTGAGGCTGTGATGGGTCTGGTGGAGGGTGTGGGTGACACTGTGATGGGTCTGGTGGAGGGTGTGGGTGAGGCTGTGATGGGTCTGGTGGAGGGTGTGGGTGAGGCTGTGATGGGTCTGGTGGAGGGTGTGGGTGACACTGTGATGGGTCTGGTGGAGGGTGTGGGTGACACTGTGATGGGTCTGGTGGAGGGTGTGGGTGAGGCTGTGATGGGTCTGGTGGAGGGTGTGGGTGACACTGTGATGGGTCTGGTGGAGGGTGTGGGTGAGGCTGTGATGGGTCTGGTGGAGGGTGTGGGTGAGGCTGTGATGGGTCTGGTGGAGGGTGTGGGTGACACTGTGATGGGTCTGGTGGAGGGTGTGGGTGACACTGTGATGGGTCTGGTGGAGGGTGTGGGTGACACTGTGATGGGTCTGGTGGAGGGTGTGGGTGACACTGTGATGGGTCTGGTGGAGGGTGTGGGTGACACTGTGATGGGTCTGGTGGAGGGTGTGGGTGAGGCTGTGATGGGTCTGGTGGAGGGTGTGGGTGACACTGTGATGGGTCTGGTGGAGGGTGTGGGTGAGGCTGTGATGGGTCTGGTGGAGGGTGTGGGTGACTGTGATGGGTCTGGTGGAGGGTGTGGGTGAGGCTGTGATGGGTCTGGTGGAGGGTGTGGGTGACACTGTGATGGGTCTGGTGGAGGGTGTGGGTGAGGCTGTGATGGGTCTGGTGGAGGGTGTGGGTGACACTGTGATGGGTCTGGTGGAGGGTGTGGGTGACACTGTGATGGGTCTGGTGGAGGGTGTGGGTGACACTGTGATGGGTCTGGTGGAGGGTGTGGGTGACACTGTGATGGGTCTGGTGGCGGGTGTGGGTGAGGCTGTGATGGGTCTGGTGGAGGGTGTGGGTGAGGCTGTGATGGGTCTGGTGGAGGGTGTGGGTGAGGCTGTGATGGGTCTGGGGGAGGGTGTGGGTGAGGCTGTGATGGGTCTGGTGGAGGGTGTGGGTGACACTGTGATGGGTCTGGTGGAGGGTGTGGGTGAGGCTGTGATGGGTCTGGTGGAGGGTGTGGGTGAGGCTGTGATGGGTCTGGTGGAGGGTGTGGGTGACACTGTGATGGGTCTGGTGGAGGGTGTGGGTGAGGCTGTGATGGGTCTGGTGGAGGGTGTGGGTGACACTGTGATGGGTCTGGTGGAGGGTGTGGGTGAGGCTGTGATGGGTCTGGTGGAGGGTGTGGGTGACACTGTGATGGGTCTGGTGGAGGGTGTGGGTGACACTGTGATGGGTCTGGTGGAGGGTGTGGGTGACACTGTGATGGGTCTGGTGGAGGGTGTGGGTGAGGCTGTGATGGGTCTGGTGGAGGGTGTGGGTGACACTGTGATGGGTCTGGTGGAGGGTGTGGGTGACTCTGTGATGGGTCTGGTGGAGGGTGTGGGTGAGGCTGTGATGGGTCTGGTGGAGGGTGTGGGTGACACTGTGATGGGTCTGGTGGAGGGTGTGGGTGACACTGTGATGGGTCTGGTGGAGGGTGTGGGTGAGGCTGTGATGGGTCTGGTGGAGGGTGTGGGTGACACTGTGATGGGTCTGGTGGAGGGTGTGGGTGACACTGTGATGGGTCTGGTGGAGGGTGTGGGTGACTCTGTGATGGGTCTGGTGGAGGGTGTGGGTGACTCTGTGATGGGTCTGGTGGAGGGTGTGGGTGACACTGTGATGTGTCTGGTGGAGGGTGTGGGTGACACTGTGATGGGTCTGGTGGAGGGTGTGGGTGACACTGTGATGGGTCTGGTGGAGGGTGTGGGTGAGGCTGTGATGGGTCTGGTGGAGGGTGTGGGTGACACTGTGATGGGTCTGGTGGAGGGTGTGGGTGACTGTGATGGGTCTGGTGGAGGGTGTAGGTGAGGCTGTGATGGGTCTGATGGAGGGTGTGGGTGACAATGTGATGGGTCTGGTGGAGGGTGTGGGTGAGGCTGTGATGGGTCTGGTGGAGGGTGTGGGTGACACTGTGATGGGTCTGGTGGAGGGTGTGGGTGAGGCTGTGATGGGTCTGGTGGAGGGTGTGGGTGACACTGTGATGGGTCTGGTGGAGGGTGTGGGTGACACTGTGATGGGTCTGGTGGAGGGTGTGGGTGACACTGTGATGGGTCTGGTGGAGGGTGTGGGTGACACTGTGATGGGTCTGGTGGAGGGTGTGGGTGAGGCTGTGATGGGTCTGGTGGAGGGTGTGGGTGAGGCTGTGATGGGTCTGGTGGAGGGTGTGGGTGACACTGTGATGGGTCTGGTGGAGGGTGTGGGTGACACTGTGATGGGTCTGGTGGAGGGTGTGGGTGACACTGTGATGGGTCTGGTGGAGGGTGTGGGTGACACTGTGATGGGTCTGGTGGAGGGTGTGGGTGAGGCTGTGATGGGTCTGGTGGAGGGTGTGGGTGACACTGTGATGGGTCTGGTGGAGGGTGTGGGTGAGGCTGTGATGGGTCTGGTGGAGGGTGTGGGTGAGGCTGTGATGGGTCTGGTGGAGGGTGTGGGTGACACTGTGATGGGTCTGGTGGAGGGTGTGGGTGACACTGTGATGGGTCTGGTGGAGGGTGTGGGTGAGGCTGTGATGGGTCTGGTGGAGGGTGTGGGTGAGGCTGTGATGGGTCTGGTGGAGGGTGTGGGTGAGGCTGTGATGGGTCTGGTGGAGGGTGTGGGTGACACTGTGATGGGTCTGGTGGAGGGTGTGGGTGAGGCTGTGATGGGTCTGGTGGAGGGTGTGGGTGAGGCTGTGATGGGTCTGGTGGAGGGTGTGGGTGACACTGTGATGGGTCTGGTGGAGGGTGTGGGTGACACTGTGATGGGTCTGGTGGAGGGTGTGGGTGAGGCTGTGATGGGTCTGGTGGAGGGTGTGGGTGACACTGTGATGGGTCTGGTGGAGGGTGTGGGTGAGGCTGTGATGGGTCTGGTGGAGGGTGTGGGTGACACTGTGATGGGTCTGGTGGAGGGTGTGGGTGACACTGTGATGGGTCTGGTGGAGGGTGTGGGTGACACTGTGATGGGTCTGGTGGAGGGTGTGGGTGAGGCTGTGATGGGTCTGGTGGAGGGTGTGGGTGACACTGTGATGGGTCTGGTGGAGGGTGTGGGTGACACTGTGATGGGTCTGGTGGAGGGTGTGGGTGAGGCTGTGATGGGTCTGGTGGAGGGTGTGGGTGACACTGTGATGGGTCTGGTGGAGGGTGTGGGTGAGGCTGTGATGGGTCTGGTGGAGGGTGTGGGTGAGGCTGTGATGGGTCTGGTGGAGGGTGTGGGTGACACTGTGATGGGTCTGGTGGAGGGTGTGGGTGAGGCTGTGATGGGTCTGGTGGAGGGTGTGGGTGACACTGTGATGGGTCTGGTGGAGGGTGTGGGTGAGGCTGTGATGGGTCTGGTGGAGGGTGTGGGTGACTGTGATGGGTCTGGTGGAGGGTGTGGGTGACACTGTGATGGGTCTGGTGGAGGGTGTGGGTGACACTGTGATGGGTCTGGTGGAGGGTGTGGGTGACACTGTGATGGGTCTGGTGGAGGGTGTGGGTGACACTGTGATGGGTCTGGTGGAGGGTGTGGGTGAGGCTGTGATGGGTCTGGTGGAGGGTGTGGGTGAGGCTGTGATGGGTCTGGTGGAGGGTGTGGGTGACACTGTGATGGGTCTGGTGGAGGGTGTGGGTGACACTGTGATGGGTCTGGTGGAGGGTGTGGGTGACACTGTGATGGGTCTGGTGGAGGGTGTGGGTGACACTGTGATGGGTCTGGTGGAGGGTGTGGGTGACACTGTGATGGGTCTGGTGGAGGGTGTGGGTGACACTGTGATGGGTCTGGTGGAGGGTGTGGGTGACACTGTGATGGGTCTGGTGGAGGGTGTGGGTGAGGCTGTGATGGGTCTGGTGGAGGGTGTGGGTGACACTGTGATGGGTCTGGTGGAGGGTGTGGGTGACACTGTGATGGGTCTGGTGGAGGGTGTGGGTGAGGCTGTGATGGGTCTGGTGGAGGGTGTGGGTGAGGCTGTGATGGGTCTGGTGGAGGGTGTGGGTGACACTGTGATGGGTCTGGTGGAGGGTGTGGGTGACACTGTGATGGGTCTGGTGGAGGGTGTGGGTGAGGCTGTGATGGGTCTGGTGGAGGGTGTGGGTGACACTGTGATGGGTCTGGTGGAGGGTGTGGGTGACACTGTGATGGGTCTGGTGGAGGGTGTGGGTGACACTGTGATGGGTCTGGTGGAGGGTGTGGGTGACACTGTGATGGGTCTGGTGGAGGGTGTGGGTGACACTGTGATGGGTCTGGTGGAGGGTGTGGGTGAGGCTGTGATGGGTCTGGTGGAGGGTGTGGGTGACACTGTGATGGGTCTGGTGGAGGGTGTGGGTGACACTGTGATGGGTCTGGTGGAGGGTGTGGGTGACACTGTGATGGGTCTGGTGGAGGGTGTGGGTGACACTGTGATGGGTCTGGTGGAGGGTGTGGGTGAGGCTGTGATGGGTCTGGTGGAGGGTGTGGGTGACACTGTGATGGGTCTGGTGGAGGGTGTGGGTGAGGCTGTGATGGGTCTGGTGGAGGGTGTGGGTGAGGCTGTGATGGGTCTGGTGGAGGGTGTGGGTGACACTGTGATGGGTCTGGTGGAGGGTGTGGGTGACACTGTGATGGGTCTGGTGGAGGGTGTGGGTGAGGCTGTGATGGGTCTGGTGGAGGGTGTGGGTGACTGTGATGGGTCTGGTGGAGGGTGTGGGTGACACTGTGATGGGTCTGGTGGAGGGTGTGGGTGAGGCTGTGATGGGTCTGGTGGAGGGTGTGGGTGAGGCTGTGATGGGTCTGGTGGAGGGTGTGGGTGAGGCTGTGATGGGTCTGGTGGAGGGTGTGGGTGACACTGTGATGGGTCTGGTGGAGGGTGTGGGTGAGGCTGTGATGGGTCTGGTGGAGGGTGTGGGTGACACTGTGATGGGTCTGGTGGAGGGTGTGGGTGACACTGTGATGGGTCTGGTGGAGGGTGTGGGTGACACTGTGATGGGTCTGGTGGAGGGTGTGGGTGACACTGTGATGGGTCTGGTGGAGGGTGTGGGTGACACTGTGATGGGTCTGGTGGAGGGTGTGGGTGAGGCTGTGATGGGTCTGGTGGAGGGTGTGGGTGAGGCTGTGATGGGTCTGGTGGAGGGTGTGGGTGACACTGTGATGGGTCTGGTGGAGGGTGTGGGTGAGGCTGTGATGGGTCTGGTGGAGGGTGTGGGTGACACTGTGATGGGTCTGGTGGAGGGTGTGGGTGAGGCTGTGATGGGTCTGGTGGAGGGTGTGGGTGACACTGTGATGGGTCTGGTGGAGGGTGTGGGTGACACTGTGATGGGTCTGGTGGAGGGTGTGGGTGACACTGTGATGGGTCTGGTGGAGGGTGTGGGTGAGGCTGTGATGGGTCTGGTGGAGGGTGTGGGTGACACTGTGATGGGTCTGGTGGAGGGTGTGGGTGAGGCTGTGATGGGTCTGGTGGAGGGTGTGGGTGACACTGTGATGGGTCTGGTGGAGGGTGTGGGTGACACTGTGATGGGTCTGGTGGAGGGTGTGGGTGAGGCTGTGATGGGTCTGGTGGAGGGTGTGGGTGAGGCTGTGATGGGTCTGGTGGAGGGTGTGGGTGACACTGTGATGGGTCTGGTGGAGGGTGTGGGTGAGGCTGTGATGGGTCTGGTGGAGGGTGTGGGTGAGGCTGTGATGGGTCTGGTGGAGGGTGTGGGTGACACTGTGATGGGTCTGGTGGAGGGTGTGGGTGACACTGTGATGGGTCTGGTGGAGGGTGTGGGTGACACTGTGATGGGTCTGGTGGAGGGTGTGGGTGAGGCTGTGATGGGTCTGGTGGAGGGTGTGGGTGACACTGTGATGGGTCTGGTGGAGGGTGTGGGTGAGGCTGTGATGGGTCTGGTGGAGGGTGTGGGTGACACTGTGATGGGTCTGGTGGAGGGTGTGGGTGAGGCTGTGATGGGTCTGGTGGAGGGTGTGGGTGACACTGTGATGGGTCTGGTGGAGGGTGTGGGTGACACTGTGATGGGTCTGGTGGAGGGTGTGGGTGACACTGTGATGGGTCTGGTGGAGGGTGTGGGTGAGGCTGTGATGGGTCTGGTGGAGGGTGTGGGTGACACTGTGATGGGTCTGGTGGAGGGTGTGGGTGACACTGTGATGGGTCTGGTGGAGGGTGTGGGTGACACTGTGATGGGTCTGGTGGAGGGTGTGGGTGACACTGTGATGGGTCTGGTGGAGGGTGTGGGTGACACTGTGATGGGTCTGGTGGAGGGTGTGGGTGACACTGTGATGGGTCTGGTGGAGGGTGTGGGTGACACTGTGATGGGTCTGGTGGAGGGTGTGGGTGAGGCTGTGATGGGTCTGGTGGAGGGTGTGGGTGACACTGTGATGGGTCTGGTGGAGGGTGTGGGTGAGGCTGTGATGGGTCTGGTGGAGGGTGTGGGTGAGGCTGTGATGGGTCTGGTGGAGGGTGTGGGTGACACTGTGATGGGTCTGGTGGAGGGTGTGGGTGACACTGTGATGGGTCTGGTGGAGGGTGTGGGTGAGGCTGTGATGGGTCTGGTGGAGGGTGTGGGTGAGGCTGTGATGGGTCTGGTGGAGGGTGTGGGTGACACTGTGATGGGTCTGGTGGAGGGTGTGGGTGACACTGTGATGGGTCTGGTGGAGGGTGTGGGTGAGGCTGTGATGGGTCTGGTGGAGGGTGTGGGTGACACTGTGATGGGTCTGGTGGAGGGTGTGGGTGAGGCTGTGATGGGTCTGGTGGAGGGTGTGGGTGAGGCTGTGATGGGTCTGGTGGAGGGTGTGGGTGACACTGTGATGGGTCTGGTGGAGGGTGTGGGTGACACTGTGATGGGTCTGGTGGAGGGTGTGGGTGAGGCTGTGATGGGTCTGGTGGAGGGTGTGGGTGAGGCTGTGATGGGTCTGGTGGAGGGTGTGGGTGACACTGTGATGGGTCTGGTGGAGGGTGTGGGTGACACTGTGATGGGTCTGGTGGAGGGTGTGGGTGACACTGTGATGGGTCTGGTGGAGGGTGTGGGTGACACTGTGATGGGTCTGGTGGAGGGTGTGGGTGAGGCTGTGATGGGTCTGGTGGAGGGTGTGGGTGAGGCTGTGATGGGTCTGGTGGAGGGTGTGGGTGACACTGTGATGGGTCTGGTGGAGGGTGTGGGTGAGGCTGTGATGGGTCTGGTGGAGGGTGTGGGTGACACTGTGATGGGTCTGGTGGAGGGTGTGGGTGAGGCTGTGATGGGTCTGGTGGAGGGTGTGGGTGAGGCTGTGATGGGTCTGGTGGAGGGTGTGGGTGACACTGTGATGGGTCTGGTGGAGGGTGTGGGTGAGGCTGTGATGGGTCTGGTGGAGGGTGTGGGTGAGGCTGTGATGGGTCTGGTGGAGGGTGTGGGTGACACTGTGATGGGTCTGGTGGAGGGTGTGGGTGAGGCTGTGATGGGTCTGGTGGAGGGTGTGGGTGACACTGTGATGGGTCTGGTGGAGGGTGTGGGTGACACTGTGATGGGTCTGGTGGAGGGTGTGGGTGACTGTGATGGGTCTGGTGGAGGGTGTGGGTGACACTGTGATGGGTCTGGTGGAGGGTGTGGGTGACTGTGATGGGTCTGGTGGAGGGTGTGGGTGACACTGTGATGGGTCTGGTGGAGGGTGTGGGTGAGGCTGTGATGGGTCTGGTGGAGGGTGTGGGTGAGGCTGTGATGGGTCTGGTGGAGGGTGTGGGTGACACTGTGATGGGTCTGGTGGAGGTGTGGGTGACACTGTGATGGGTCTGGTGGAGGGTGTGGGTGAGGCTGTGATGGGTCTGGTGGAGGGTGTGGGTGAGGCTGTGATGGGTCTGGTGGAGGGTGTGGGTGACACTGTGATGGGTCTGGTGGAGGGTGTGGGTGACACTGTGATGGGTCTGGTGGAGGGTGTGGGTGACACTGTGATGGGTCTGGTGGAGGGTGTGGGTGAGGCTGTGATGGGTCTGGTGGAGGGTGTGGGTGACACTGTGATGGGTCTGGTGGAGGGTGTGGGTGAGAGCTGGAATGGGTCAAGTGGAGGGTGGGGTGACACTGTGATGGGTCTGGTGGAGGGTGTGGGTGAGGCTGTGATGGGTCTGGTGGAGGGTGTGGGTGAGGCTGTGATGGGTCTGGTGGAGGGTTTGGGTGACACTGTGATGGGTCTGGTGGAGGGTGTGGGTGAGGCTGTGATGGGTCTGGTGGAGGGTGTGGGTGACACTGTGATGGGTCTGGTGGAGGGTGTGGGTGACTCTGTGATGGGTCTGGTGGAGGGTGTGGGTGACACTGTGATGGGTCTGGTGGAGGGTGTGGGTGACACTGTGATGGGTCTGGTGGAGGGTGTGGGTGACACTGTGATGGGTCTGGTGGAGGGTGTGGGTGAGGCTGTGATGGGTCTGGTGGAGGGTGTGGGTGACACTGTGATGGGTCTGGTGGAGGGTGTGGGTGACACTGTGATGGGTCTGGTGGAGGGTGTGGGTGACACTGTGATGGGTCTGGTGGAGGGTGTGGGTGAGGCTGTGATGGGTCTGGTGGAGGGTGTGGGTGAGGCTGTGATGGGTCTGGTGGAGGGTGTGGGTGACACTGTGATGGGTCTGGTGGAGGGTGTGGGTGACACTGTGATGGGTCTGGTGGAGGGTGTGGGTGAGGCTGTGATGCGTCTGGTGGAGGGTGTGGGTGACACTGTGATGGGTCTGGTGGAGGGTGTGGGTGACTGTGATGGGTCTGGTGGAGGGTGTGGGTGACACTGTGATGGGTCTGGTGGAGGGTGTGGGTGACACTGTGATGGGTCTGGTGGAGGGTGTGGGTGACTCTGTGATGGGTCTGGTGGAGGGTGTGGGTGAGGCTGTGATGGGTCTGGTGGAGGGTGTGGGTGACACTGTGATGGGTCTGGTGGAGGGTGTGGGTGAGGCTGTGATGGGTCTGGTGGAGGGTGTGGGTGACACTGTGATGGGTCTGGTGGAGGGTGTGGGTGACACTGTGATGGGTCTGGTGGAGGGTGTGGGTGAGGCTGTGATGGGTCTGGTGGAGGGTGTGGGTGACACTGTGATGGGTCTGGTGGAGGGTGTGGGTGAGGCTGTGATGGGTCTGGTGGAGGGTGTGGGTGACACTGTGATGGGTCTGGTGGAGGGTGTGGGTGACACTGTGATGGGTCTGGTGGAGGGTGTGGGTGAGGCTGTGATGGGTCTGGTGGAGGGTGTGGGTGAGGCTGTGATGGGTCTGGTGGAGGGTGTGGGTGACACTGTGATGGGTCTGGTGGAGGGTGTGGGTGACACTGTGATGGGTCTGGTGGAGGGTGTGGGTGAGGCTGTGATGGGTCTGGTGGAGGGTGTGGGTGACACTGTGATGGGTCTGGTGGAGGGTGTGGGTGACACTGTGATGGGTCTGGTGGAGGGTGTGGGTGAGGCTGTGATGGGTCTGGTGGAGGGTGTGGGTGACACTGTGATGGGTCTGGTGGAGGGTGTGGGTGACACTGTGATGGGTCTGGTGGAGGGTGTGGGTGACACTGTGATGGGTCTGGTGGAGGGTGTGGGTGACACTGTGATGGGTCTGGTGGAGGGTGTGGGTGAGGCTGTGATGGGTCTGGTGGAGGGTGTGGGTGACACTGTGATGGGTCTGGTGGAGGGTGTGGGTGAGGCTGTGATGGGTCTGGTGGAGGGTGTGGGTGACTGTGATGGGTCTGGTGGAGGGTGTGGGTGAGGCTGTGATGGGTCTGGTGGAGGGTGTGGGTGAGGCTGTGATGGGTCTGGTGGAGGGTGTGGGTGACACTGTGATGGGTCTGGTGGAGGGTGTGGGTGACACTGTGATGGGTCTGGTGGAGGGTGTGGGTGACACTGTGATGGGTCTGGTGGAGGGTGTGGGTGACACTGTGATGGGTCTGGTGGAGGGTGTGGGTGAGGCTGTGATGGGTCTGGTGGAGGGTGTGGGTGACACTGTGATGGGTCTGGTGGAGGGTGTGGGTGAGGCTGTGATGGGTCTGGTGGAGGGTGTGGGTGACACTGTGATGGGTCTGGTGGAGGGTGTGGGTGACACTGTGATGGGTCTGGTGGAGGGTGTGGGTGACACTGTGATGGGTCTGGTGGAGGGTGTGGGTGACACTGTGATGGGTCTGGTGGAGGGTGTGGGTGACACTGTGATGGGTCTGGTGGAGGGTGTGGGTGACACTGTGATGGGTCTGGTGGAGGGTGTGGGTGAGGCTGTGATGGGTCTGGTGGAGGGTGTGGGTGAGGCTGTGATGGGTCTGGTGGAGGGTGTGGGTGACACTGTGATGGGTCTGGTGGAGGGTGTGGGTGACACTGTGATGGGTCTGGTGGAGGGTGTGGGTGAGGCTGTGATGGGTCTGGTGGAGGGTGTGGGTGACACTGTGATGGGTCTGGTGGAGGGTGTGGGTGACACTGTGATGGGTCTGGTGGAGGGTGTGGGTGACACTGTGATGGGTCTGGTGGAGGGTGTGGGTGACACTGTGATGGGTCTGGTGGAGGGTGTGGGTGACACTGTGATGGGTCTGGTGGAGGGTGTGGGTGACACTGTGATGGGTCTGGTGGAGGGTGTGGGTGAGGCTGTGATGGGTCTGGTGGAGGGTGTGGGTGACACTGTGATGGGTCTGGTGGAGGGTGTGGGTGACACTGTGATGGGTCTGGTGGAGGGTGTGGGTGAGGCTGTGATGGGTCTGGTGGAGGGTGTGGGTGACACTGTGATGGGTCTGGTGGAGGGTGTGGGTGAGGCTGTGATGGGTCTGGTGGAGGGTGTGGGTGAGGCTGTGATGGGTCTGGTGGAGGGTGTGGGTGACACTGTGATGGGTCTGGTGGAGGGTGTGGGTGACACTGTGATGGGTCTGGTGGAGGGTGTGGGTGAGGCTGTGATGGGTCTGGTGGAGGGTGTGGGTGACACTGTGATGGGTCTGGTGGAGGGTGTGGGTGACACTGTGATGGGTCTGGTGGAGGGTGTGGGTGAGGCTGTGATGGGTCTGGTGGAGGGTGTGGGTGACACTGTGATGGGTCTGGTGGAGGGTGTGGGTGACACTGTGATGGGTCTGGTGGAGGGTGTGGGTGAGGCTGTGATGGGTCTGGTGGAGGGTGTGGGTGACACTGTGATGGGTCTGGTGGAGGGTGTGGGTGACACTGTGATGGGTCTGGTGGAGGGTGTGGGTGACACTGTGATGGGTCTGGTGGAGGGTGTGGGTGACACTGTGATGGGTCTGGTGGAGGGTGTGGGGTGACTGTGATGGGTCTGGTGGAGGGTGTGGGTGAGGCTGTGATGGGTCTGGTGGAGGGTGTGGGTGACACTGTGATGGGTCTGGTGGAGGGTGTGGGTGACACTGTGATGGGTCTGGTGGAGGGTGTGGGTGACACTGTGATGGGTCTGGTGGAGGGTGTGGGTGACACTGTGATGGGTCTGGTGGAGGGTGTGGGTGACACTGTGATGGGTCTGGTGGAGGGTGTGGGTGAGGCTGTGATGGGTCTGGTGGAGGGTGTGGGTGACACTGTGATGGGTCTGGTGGAGGGTGTGGGTGAGGCTGTGATGGGTCTGGTGGAGGGTGTGGGTGAGGCTGTGATGGGTCTGGTGGAGGGTGTGGGTGACACTGTGATGGGTCTGGTGGAGGGTGTGGGTGAGGCTGTGATGGGTCTGGTGGAGGGTGTGGGTGACACTGTGATGGGTCTGGTGGAGGGTGTGGGTGACACTGTGATGGGTCTGGTGGAGGGTGTGGGTGACACTGTGATGGGTCTGGTGGAGGGTGTGGGTGACACTGTGATGGGTCTGGTGGAGGGTGTGGGTGACACTGTGATGGGTCTGGTGGAGGGTGTGGGTGAGGCTGTGATGGGTCTGGTGGAGGGTGTGGGTGACACTGTGATGGGTCTGGTGGAGGGTGTGGGTGACACTGTGATGGGTCTGGTGGAGGGTGTGGGTGAGGCTGTGATGGGTCTGGTGGAGGGTGTGGGTGACACTGTGATGGGTCTGGTGGAGGGTGTGGGTGAGGCTGTGATGGGTCTGGTGGAGGTTGTGGGTGACACTGTGATGGGTCTGGTGGAGGGTGTGGGTGACACTGTGATGGGTCTGGTGGAGGGTGTGGCTGACACTGTGATGGGTCTAGTGGAGGGTGTAGGTGACTCTGTGATGGGTCTGGTGGCGGGTGTGGGTGACACTCTGATGGGTCTGCTGGAGGGTGTGGGTGAGGCTGTGATGGGTCTGGTGGAGGGTGTGGGTGCGGCTATTATGGGTCTGGGGGACGGTTTGGGTGAGGTTGTGATGGGTCTGGTGGAGGGTGTGGGTGACACTGTGATGGGTCTGGTGGAGGGTGTGGGTGACACTGTGATGGGTCTGGTGGAGGGTGTGGGTGACACTGTGATGGGTCTGGTGGAGGGTGTGGGTGACACTGTGATGGGTCTGGTGGAGGGTGTGGGTGACACTGTGATGGGTCTGGTGGAGGGTGTGGGTGACACTGTGATGGGTCTGGTGGAGGGTGTGGGTGACACTGTGATGGGTCTGGTGGAGGGTGTGGGTGACACTGTGATGGGTCTGGTGGAGGGTGTGGGTGACACTGTGATGGGTCTGGTGGAGGGTGTGGGTGAGGCTGTGATGGGTCTGGTGGAGGGTGTGGGTGACACTGTGATGGGTCTGGTGGAGGGTGTGGGTGAGGCTGTGATGGGTCTGGTGGAGGGTGTGGGTGACACTGTGATGGGTCTGGTGGAGGGTGTGGGTGAGGCTGTGATGGGTCTGGTGGAGGGTGTGGGTGACACTGTGATGGGTCTGGTGGAGGGTGTGGGTGACACTGTGATGGGTCTGGTGGAGGGTGTGGGTGAGGCTGTGATGGGTCTGGTGGAGGGTGTGGGTGAGGCTGTGATGGGTCTGGTGGAGGGTGTGGGTGACACTGTGATGGGTCTGGTGGAGGGTGTGGGTGACACTGTGATGGGTCTGGTGGAGGGTGTGGGTGAGGCTGTGATGGGTCTGGTGGAGGGTTTGGGTGACACTGTGATGGGTCTGGTGGAGGGTGTGGGTGAGGCTGTGATGGGTCTGGTGGAGGGTGTGGGTGACACTGTGATGGGTCTGGTGGAGGGTGTGGGTGAGGCTGTGATGGGTCTGGTGGAGGGCGTGGGTTACACTGTGATGGGTCTGGTGGAGGGTGTGGGAGACACTGTGATGGGTCTGGTGGAGGGTGTGTGTGAGGCTGTGATGGGTCTGGTGGAGGGTGTGGGTGAGGCTGTGATGGGTCTGGTGGAGGGTGTGGGTGACACTGTGATGGGTCTGGTGGAGGGTGTGGGTGACACTGTGATGGGTCTGGTGGAGGGTGTGGGTGACACTGTGATGGGTCTGGTGGAGGGTGTGGGTGACACTGTGATGGGTCTGGTGGAGGGTGTGGGAGACACTGTGATGGGTCTGGTGGAGGGTGTGGGTGAGGCTGTGATGGGTCTGGTGGAGGGTGTGGGTGACACTGTGATGGGTCTGGTGGAGGGTGTGGGTGACACTGTGATGGGTCTGGTGGAGGGTGTGGGTGACACTGTGATGGGTCTGGTGGAGGGTGTGGGTGACACTGTGATGGGTCTGGTGGAGGGTGTGGGTGACACTGTGATGGGTCTGGTGGAGGGTGTGGGTGAGGCTGTGATGGGTCTGGTGGAGGGTGTGGGTGACACTGTGATGGGTCTGGTGGAGGGTGTGGGTGACACTGTGATGGGTCTGGTGGAGGGTGTGGGTGACACTGTGATGGGTCTGGTGGAGGGTGTGGGTGACACTGTGATGGGTCTGGTGGAGGGTGTGGGTGACACTGTGATGGGTCTGGTGGAGGGTGTGGGTGAGGCTGTGATGGGTCTGGTGGAGGGTGTGGGTGAGGCTGTGATGGGTCTGGTGGAGGGTGTGGGTGACTCTGTGATGGGTCTGGTGGAGGGTGTGGGTGACACTGTGATGGGTCTGGTGGAGGGTGTGGGTGAGGCTGTGATGGGTCTGGTGGAGGGTGTGGGTGACACTGTGATGGGTCTGGTGGAGGGTGTGGGTGACACTGTGATGGGTCTGGTGGAGGGTGTGGGTGACACTGTGATGGGTCTGGTGGAGGGTGTGGGTGAGGCTGTGATGGGTCTGGTGGAGGGTGTGGGTGAGGCTGTGATGGGTCTGGTGGAGGGTGTGGGTGACACTGTGATGGGTCTGGTGGAGGGTGTGGGTGACACTGTGATGGGTCTGGTGGAGGGTGTGGGTGAGGCTGTGATGGGTCTGGTGGAGGGTGTGGGTGACACTGTGATGGGTCTGGTGGAGGGTGTGGGTGAGGCTGTGATGGGTCTGGTGGAGGGTGTGGGTGACACTGTGATGGGTCTGGTGGAGGGTGTGGGTGACACTGTGATGGGTCTGGTGGAGGGTGTGGGTGAGGCTGTGATGGGTCTGGTGGAGGGTGTGGGTGAGGCTGTGATGGGTCTGGTGGAGGGTGTGGGTGACACTGTGATGGGTCTGGTGGAGGGTGTGGGTGACACTGTGATGGGTCTGGTGGAGGGTGTGGGTGACACTGTGATGGGTCTGGTGGAGGGTGTGGGTGAGGCTGTGATGGGTCTGGTGGAGGGTGTGGGTGAGGCTGTGATGGGTCTGGTGGAGGGTGTGGGTGACACTGTGATGGGTCTGGTGGAGGGTGTGGGTGACACTGTGATGGGTCTGGTGGAGGGTGTGGGTGACTGTGATGGGTCTGGTGGAGGGTGTGGGTGAGGCTGTGATGGGTCTGGTGGAGGGTGTGGGTGACACTGTGATGGGTCTGGTGGAGGGTGTGGGTGACACTGTGATGGGTCTGGTGGAGGGTGTGGGTGAGGCTGTGATGGGTCTGGTGGAGGGTGTGGGTGACACTGTGATGGGTCTGGTGGAGGGTGTGGGTGACACTGTGATGGGTCTGGTGGAGGGTGTGGGTGACACTGTGATGGGTCTGGTGGAGGGTGTGGGTGAGGCTGTGATGGGTCTGGTGGAGGGTGTGGGTGACACTGTGATGGGTCTGGTGGAGGGTGTGGGTGACACTGTGATGGGTCTGGTGGAGGGTGTGGGTGACACTGTGATGGGTCTGGTGGAGGGTGTGGGTGACACTGTGATGGGTCTGGTGGAGGGTGTGGGTGACACTGTGATGGGTCTGGTGGAGGGTGTGGGTGAGGCTGTGATGGGTCTGGTGGAGGGTGTGGGTGACACTGTGATGGGTCTGGTGGAGGGTGTGGGTGACACTGTGATGGGTCTGGTGGAGGGTGTGGGTGAGGCTGTGATGGGTCTGGTGGAGGGTGTGGGTGACACTGTGATGGGTCTGGTGGAGGGTGTGGGTGACACTGTGATGGGTCTGGTGGAGGGTGTGGGTGAGGCTGTGATGGGTCTGGTGGAGGGTGTGGGTGAGGCTGTGATGGGTCTGGTGGAGGGTGTGGGTGACACTGTGATGGGTCTGGTGGAGGGTGTGGGTGACACTGTGATGGGTCTGGTGGAGGGTGTGGGTGAGGCTGTGATGGGTCTGGTGGAGGGTGTGGGTGACACTGTGATGGGTCTGGTGGAGGGTGTGGGTGAGGCTGTGATGGGTCTGGTGGAGGGTGTGGGTGACACTGTGATGGGTCTGGTGGAGGGTGTGGGTGACACTGTGATGGGTCTGGTGGAGGGTGTGGGTGAGGCTGTGATGGGTCTGGTGGAGGGTGTGGGTGAGGCTGTGATGGGTCTGGTGGAGGGTGTGGGTGACACTGTGATGGGTCTGGTGGAGGGTGTGGGTGACACTGTGATGGGTCTGGTGGAGGGTGTGGGTGACACTGTGATGGGTCTGGTGGAGGGTGTGGGTGAGGCTGTGATGGGTCTGGTGGAGGGTGTGGGTGAGGCTGTGATGGGTCTGGTGGAGGGTGTGGGTGACACTGTGATGGGTCTGGTGGAGGGTGTGGGTGAGGCTGTGATGGGTCTGGTGGAGGGTGTGGGTGACACTGTGATGGGTCTGGTGGAGGGTGTGGGTGACACTGTGATGGGTCTGGTGGAGGGTGTGGGTGACACTGTGATGGGTCTGGTGGAGGGTGTGGGTGAGGCTGTGATGGGTCTGGTGGAGGGTGTGGGTGACACTGTGATGGGTCTGGTGGAGGGTGTGGGTGAGGCTGTGATGGGTCTGGTGGAGGGTGTGGGTGACACTGTGATGGGTCTGGTGGAGGGTGTGGGTGACACTGTGATGGGTCTGGTGGAGGGTGTGGGTGACACTGTGATGGGTCTGGTGGAGGGTGTGGGTGAGGCTGTGATGGGTCTGGTGGAGGGTGTGGGTGAGGCTGTGATGGGTCTGGTGGAGGGTGTGGGTGACACTGTGATGGGTCTGGTGGAGGGTGTGGGTGACACTGTGATGGGTCTGGTGGAGGGTGTGGGTGACACTGTGATGGGTCTGGTGGAGGGTGTGGGTGAGGCTGTGATGGGTCTGGTGGAGGGTGTGGGTGACACTGTGATGGGTCTGGTGGAGGGTGTGGGTGACACTGTGATGGGTCTGGTGGAGGGTGTGGGTGACACTGTGATGGGTCTGGTGGAGGGTGTGGGTGACACTGTGATGGGTCTGGTGGAGGGTGTGGGTGAGGCTGTGATGGGTCTGGTGGAGGGTGTGGGTGACACTGTGATGGGTCTGGTGGAGGGTGTGGGTGACACTGTGATGGGTCTGGTGGAGGGTGTGGGTGAGGCTGTGATGGGTCTGGTGGAGGGTGTGGGTGAGGCTGTGATGGGTCTGGTGGAGGGTGTGGGTGACACTGTGATGGGTCTGGTGGAGGGTGTGGGTGACACTGTGATGGGTCTGGTGGAGGGTGTGGGTGACACTGTGATGGGTCTGGTGGAGGGTGTGGGTGACACTGTGATGGGTCTGGTGGAGGGTGTGGGTGACACTGTGATGGGTCTGGTGGAGGGTGTGGGTGACACTGTGATGGGTCTGGTGGAGGGTGTGGGTGACACTGTGATGGGTCTGGTGGAGGGTGTGGGTGAGGCTGTGATGGGTCTGGTGGAGGGTGTGGGTGACACTGTGATGGGTCTGGTGGAGGGTGTGGGTGAGGCTGTGATGGGTCTGGTGGAGGGTGTGGGTGACACTGTGATGGGTCTGGTGGAGGGTGTGGGTGACACTGTGATGGGTCTGGTGGAGGGTGTGGGTGAGGCTGTGATGGGTCTGGTGGAGGGTGTGGGTGAGGCTGTGATGGGTCTGGTGGAGGGTGTGGGTGACACTGTGATGGGTCTGGTGGAGGGTGTGGGTGACACTGTGATGGGTCTGGTGGAGGGTGTGGGTGACACTGTGATGGGTCTGGTGGAGGGTGTGGGTGACACTGTGATGGGTCTGGTGGAGGGTGTGGGTGACACTGTGATGGGTCTGGTGGAGGGTGTGGGTGAGGCTGTGATGGGTCTGGTGGAGGGTGTGGGTGACACTGTGATGGGTCTGGTGGAGGGTGTGGGTGACACTGTGATGGGTCTGGTGGAGGGTGTGGGTGACACTGTGATGGGTCTGGTGGAGGGTGTGGGTGACTCTGTGATGGGTCTGGTGGAGGGTGTGGGTGACACTGTGATGGGTCTGGTGGAGGGTGTGGGTGAGGCTGTGATGGGTCTGGTTGAGGGTGTGGGTGACACTGTGATGGGTCTGGTGGAGGGTGTGGGTGACACTGTGATGGGTCTGGTGGAGGGGGTGGGTGAAGCTGTGATGCCTCTGGTGGAGGGTGTGGGTGACACTGTGATGGGTCTGGTGGAGGGTGTGGGTGAGGCTGTGATGGGTCTGGTGGAGGGTGTGGGTGACACTGTGATGGGTCTGGTGGTGGGGGTGGGTGAAGCTGTGATGGGTCTGGTGGAGGTTGTGGGTGACACTGTGACGGGTCTGGTGGAGGGTGTGGGTGACACTGTGAGGGGTCTGGTGGAGGGTGTGGGTGACACTGTGATGGGTCTGGTGGAGGGTGTGGGTGACACTGTGATGGGTCTGGTGGAGGGTGTGGGTGACACTGTGATGGGTCTGGTGGAGGGTGTGGGTGACACTGTGATGGGTCTGGTGGAGGGTGTGGGTGACACTGTGATGGGTCTGGTGGAGGGTGTGGGTGACACTGTGATGGGTCTGGTGGAGGGTGTGGGTGACACTGTGATGGTTCTGGTGGAGGGTGTGGGTGACACTGTGATGGGTCTGGTGGAGGGTGTGGGTGAGGCTGTGATGGGTCTGGTGGAGGGTGTGGGTGACACTGTGATGGGTCTGGTGGAGGGTGTGGGTGAGGCTGTGATGGGTCTGGTGGAGGGTGTGGGTGACACTGTGATGGGTCTGGTGGAGGGTGTGGGTGACACTGTGATGGGTCTGGTGGAGGGTGTGGGTGACACTGTGACGGGTCTGGTGGAGGGTGTGGGTGAGGCTGTGATGGGTCTGGTGGAGGGTGTGGGTGACACTGTGATGGGTCTGGTGGAGGGTGAGGCTGTGACTGTGATGGGTCTGGTGGAGGGTGTAGGTGAGGCTGTGATGGGTCTGATGGAGGGTGTGGGTGACACTGTGATGGGTCTGGTGGAGGGTGTGGGTGAGGCTGTGATGGGTCTGGTGGAGGGTGTGGGTGACTCTCTGATGGGTCTGGTGGAGGGTGTGGGTGAGGCTGTGATGGGTTTGGTGGAGGGTGTGGGTGACACTGTGATGGGTCTGGTGGAGGGTGTGGGTGACACTGTGATGGGTCTGGTGGAGGGTGTGGGTGACACTGTGATGGGTCTGGTGGAGGGTGTGGGTGACACTGTGATGGGTCTGGTGGAGGGTGTGGGTGAGGCTGTGATGGGTCTGGTGGAGGGTGTGGGTGACACTGTGATGTGTCTGGTGGAGGGTGTGGGTGACACTGTGATGGGTCTGGTGGAGGGTGTGGGTGACTGTGATGGGTCTGGTGGAGGGTGTGGGTGAGGCTGTGATGGGTCTGGTGGAGGGTGTGGGTGACTGTGATGGGTCTGGTGGAGGGTGTGGGTGACACTGTGATGGGTCTGGTGGAGGGTGTGGGTGACACTGTGATGGGTCTGGTGGAGGGTGTGGGTGACACTGTGATGGGTCTGGTGGAGGGTGTGGGTGACTGTGATGGGTCTGGTGGAGGGTGTGGGTGAGGCTGTGATGGGTCTGGTGGAGGGTGTGGGTGACACTGTGATGGGTCTGGTGGAGGGTGTGGGTGACACTGTGATGGGTCTGGTGGAGGGTGTGGGTGACACTGTGATGGGTCTGGTGGAGGGTGTGGGTGACACTGTGATGGGTCTGGTGGAGGGTGTGGGTGACACTGTGATGGGTCTGGTGGAGGGTGTGGGTGACACTGTGATGGGTCTGGTGGAGGGTGTGGGTGAGGCTGTGATGGGTCTGGTGGAGGGTGTGGGTGACACTGTGATGGGTCTGGTGGAGGGTGTGGGTGACACTGTGATGGGTCTGGTGGAGGGTGTGGGTGAGGCTGTGATGGGTCTGGTGGAGGGTGTGGGTGACACTGTGATGGGTCTGGTGGAGGGTGTGGGTGACACTGTGATGGGTCTGGTGGAGGGTGTGGGTGACACTGTGATGGGTCTGGTGGAGGGTGTGGGTGACACTGTGATGGGTCTGGTGGAGGGTGTGGGTGAGGCTGTGATGGGTCTGGTGGAGGGTGTGGGTGACACTGTGATGGGTCTGGTGGAGGGTGTGGGTGACACTGTGATGGGTCTGGTGGAGGGTGTGGGTGACACTGTGATGGGTCTGGTGGAGGGTGTGGGTGACACTGTGATGGGTCTGGTGGAGGGTGTGGGTGACACTGTGATGGGTCTGGTGGAGGGTGTGGGTGACACTGTGATGGGTCTGGTGGAGGGTGTGGGTGACACTGTGATGGGTCTGGTGGAGGGTGTGGGTGAGGCTGTGATGGGTCTGGTGGAGGGTGTGGGTGACACTGTGATGGGTCTGGTGGAGGGTGTGGGTGACACTGTGATGGGTCTGGTGGAGGGTGTGGGTGAGGCTGTGATGGGTCTGGTGGAGGGTGTGGGTGAGGCTGTGATGGGTCTGGTGGAGGGTGTGGGTGACTGTGATGGGTCTGGTGGAGGGTGTGGGTGACACTGTGATGGGTCTGGTGGAGGGTGTGGGTGACACTGTGATGGGTCTGGTGGAGGGTGTGGGTGACACTGTGATGGGTCTGGTGGAGGGTGTGGGTGACACTGTGATGGGTCTGGTGGAGGGTGTGGGTGAGGCTGTGATGGGTCTGGTGGAGGGTGTGGGTGAGGCTGTGATGGGTCTGGTGGAGGGTGTGGGTGACACTGTGATGGGTCTGGTGGAGGGTGTGGGTGACACTGTGATGGGTCTGGTGGAGGGTGTGGGTGACACTGTGATGGGTCTGGTGGAGGGTGTGGGTGACACTGTGATGGGTCTGGTGGAGGGTGTGGGTGACACTGTGATGGGTCTGGTGGAGGGTGTGGGTGACACTGTGATGGGTCTGGTGGAGGGTGTGGGTGAGGCTGTGATGGGTCTGGTGGAGGGTGTGGGTGACACTGTGATGGGTCTGGTGGAGGGTGTGGGTGACACTGTGATGGGTCTGGTGGAGGGTGTGGGTGACACTGTGATGGGTCTGGTGGAGGGTGTGGGTGACACTGTGATGGGTCTGGTGGAGGGTGTGGGTGACACTGTGATGGGTCTGGTGGAGGGTGTGGGTGAGGCTGTGATGGGTCTGGTGGAGGGTGTGGGTGACACTGTGATGGGTCTGGTGGAGGGTGTGGGTGACACTGTGATGGGTCTGGTGGAGGGTGTGGGTGAGGCTGTGATGGGTCTGGTGGAGGGTGTGGGTGACACTGTGATGGGTCTGGTGGAGGGTGTGGGTGAGGCTGTGATGGGTCTGGTGGAGGGTGTGGGTGACACTGTGATGGGTCTGGTGGAGGGTGTGGGTGACACTGTGATGGGTCTGGTGGAGGGTGTGGGTGACACTGTGATGGGTCTGGTGGAGGGTGTGGGTGACACTGTGATGGGTCTGGTGGAGGGTGTGGGTGACACTGTGATGGGTCTGGTGGAGGGTGTGGGTGACACTGTGATGGGTCTGGTGGAGGGTGTGGGTGAGGCTGTGATGGGTCTGGTGGAGGGTGTGGGTGACACTGTGATGGGTCTGGTGGAGGGTGTGGGTGAGGCTGTGATGGGTCTGGTGGAGGGTGTGGGTGACACTGTGATGGGTCTGGTGGAGGGTGTGGGTGACACTGTGATGGGTCTGGTGGAGGGTGTGGGTGACACTGTGATGGGTCTGGTGGAGGGTGTGGGTGACACTGTGATGGGTCTGGTGGAGGGTGTGGGTGACACTGTGATGGGTCTGGTGGAGGGTGTGGGTGACACTGTGATGGGTCTGGTGGAGGGTGTGGGTGAGGCTGTGATGGGTCTGGTGGAGGGTGTGGGTGAGGCTGTGATGGGTCTGGTGGAGGGTGTGGGTGACACTGTGATGGGTCTGGTGGAGGGTGTGGGTGACACTGTGATGGGTCTGGTGGAGGGTGTGGGTGAGGCTGTGATGGGTCTGGTGGAGGGTGTGGGTGACACTGTGATGGGTCTGGTGGAGGGTGTGGGTGACACTGTGATGGGTCTGGTGGAGGGTGTGGGTGACACTGTGATGGGTCTGGTGGAGGGTGTGGGTGAGGCTGTGATGGGTCTGGTGGAGGGTGTGGGTGACACTGTGATGGGTCTGGTGGAGGGTGTGGGTGACACTGTGATGGGTCTGGTGGAGGGTGTGGGTGACACTGTGATGGGTCTGGTGGAGGGTGTGGGTGACACTGTGATGGGTCTGGTGGAGGGTGTGGGTGACACTGTGATGGGTCTGGTGGAGGGTGTGGGTGACACTGTGATGGGTCTGGTGGAGGGTGTGGGTGAGGCTGTGATGGGTCTGGTGGAGGGTGTGGGTGACACTGTGATGGGTCTGGTGGAGGGAGTGGGTGACACTGTGATGGGTCTGGTGGAGGGTGTGGGTGAGTGTGATGGGTGTGGGTGTGGGTGAGGCTGTGATGGGTCTGGTGGAGGGTGTGGGTGACACTGTGATGGGTCTGGTGGAGGGTGTGGGTGAGGCTGTGATGGGTCTGGTGGAGGGTGTGGGTGACACTGTGATGGGTCTGGTGGAGGGTGTGGGTGAGGCTGTGATGGGTCTGGTGGAGGGTGTGGGTGACACTGTGATGGGTCTGGTGGAGGGTGTGGGTGACACTGTGATGGGTCTGGTGGAGGGTGTGGGTGCGGCTGTGATGGGTCTGGTGGAGGGTGTGGGTGAGGCTGTAATGGGTCTGGAGGACGGTGTGGGGGAGTCTGTGATGGGTCTGGTGGAGGGTCTGGGTGACACTGTGATGAGTCTGTTGGAGGGTGTGGATGAGGCTGTGATGGGTCTGGTGGAGTGTGTGGATGAGGCTGTGATGGGTCTGGTGGAGGGTGTGGGTGACACTGTGATGGGTCTGGTGGAGGGTGTGGGTGACACTGTGATGGGTCTGGTGGAGGGTGTGGGTGAATCTGTGATGGGTCTGGTGGAGGGTGTGGGTGACACTGTGATGGGTCTGGTGGAGGGTGTGGGTGACACTGTGATGGGTCTGGTGGAGGGTGTGGGTGACACTGTGATGGGTCTGGTGGAGGGTGTGGGTGAGGCTGTGATGGGTCTGGTGGAGGGTGTGGGTGACACTGTGATGGGTCTGGTGGAGGGTGTGGGTGACACTGTGATGGGTCTGGTGGAGGGTGTGGGTGACACTGTGATGGGTCTGGTGGAGGGTGTGGGTGACACTGTGATGGGTCTGGTGGAGGGTGTGGGTGAGACTGTGATGGGTCTGGTGGAGGGTGTGGGTGAGGCTGTGATGGGTCTGGTGGAGGGTGTGGGTGAGGCTGTGATGGGTCTGGTGGAGGGTTTGGGTGACACTGTGATGGGTCTGGTGGAGGGTGTGGGTGACACTGTGATGGGTCTGGTGGAGGGTGTGGGTGAGGCTGTGATGGGTCTGGTGGAGGGTGTGGGTGAGGCTGTGATGGGTCTGGTGGAGGGTGTGGGTGACACTGTGATGGGTCTGGTGGAGGGTGTGGGTGACACTGTGATGGGTCTGGTGGAGGGTGTGGGTGACACTGTGATGGGTCTGGTGGAGGGTGTGGGTGACACTGTGATGGGTCTGGTGGAGGGTGTGGGTGACACTGTGATGGGTCTGGTGGAGGGTGTGGGTGACACTGTGATGGGTCTGGTGGAGGGTGTGGGTGACACTGTGATGGGTCTGGTGGAGGGTGTGGGTGACACTGTGATGGGTCTGGTGGAGGGTGTGGGTGAGGCTGTGATGGGTCTGGTGGAGGGTGTGGGTGACACTGTGATGGGTCTGGTGGAGGGTGTGGGTGAGGCTGTGATGGGTCTGGTGGAGGGTGTGGGTGACACTGTGATGGGTCTGGTGGAGGGTGTGGGTGACACTGTGATGGGTCTGGTGGAGGGTGTGGGTGACACTGTGATGGGTCTGGTGGAGGGTGTGGGTGAGGCTGTGATGGGTCTGGTGGAGGGTGTGGGTGACACTGTGATGGGTCTGGTGGAGGGTGTGGGTGACACTGTGATGGGTCTGGTGGAGGGTGTGGGTGACACTGTGATGGGTCTGGTGGAGGGTGTGGGTGACACTGTGATGGGTCTGGTGGAGGGTGTGGGTGAGGCTGTGATGGGTCTGGTGGAGGGTGTGGGTGACACTGTGATGGGTCTGGTGGAGGGTGTGGGTGACACTGTGATGGGTCTGGTGGAGGGTGTGGGTGACACTGTGATGGGTCTGGTGGAGGGTGTGGGTGACACTGTGATGGGTCTGGTGGAGGGTGTGGGTGACACTGTGATGGGTCTGGTGGAGGGTGTGGGTGAGGCTGTGATGGGTCTGGTGGAGGGTGTGGGTGACACTGTGATGGGTCTGGTGGAGGGTGTGGGTGACACTGTGATGGGTCTGGTGGAGGGTGTGGGTGACACTGTGATGGGTCTGGTGGAGGGTGTGGGTGACACTGTGATGGGTCTGGTGGAGGGTGTGGGTGAGGCTGTGATGGGTCTGGTGGAGGGTGTGGGTGAGGCTGTGATGGGTCTGGTGGAGGGTGTGGGTGACACTGTGATGGGTCTGGTGGAGGGTGTGGGTGACACTGTGATGGGTCTGGTGGAGGGTGTGGGTGACACTGTGATGGGTCTGGTGGAGGGTGTGGGTGAGGCTGTGATGGGTCTGGTGGAGGGTGTGGGTGACACTGTGATGGGTCTGGTGGAGGGTGTGGGTGACACTGTGATGGGTCTGGTGGAGGGTGTGGGTGAGGCTGTGATGGGTCTGGTGGAGGGTGTGGGTGACACTGTGATGGGTCTGGTGGAGGGTGTGGGTGACACTGTGATGGGTCTGGTGGAGGGTGTGGGTGAGGCTGTGATGGGTCTGGTGGAGGGTGTGGGTGACACTGTGATGGGTCTGGTGGAGGGTGTGGGTGACACTGTGATGGGTCTGGTGGAGGGTGTGGGTGAGGCTGTGATGGGTCTGGTGGAGGGTGTGGGTGACACTGTGATGGGTCTGGTGGAGGGTGTGGGTGACACTGTGATGGGTCTGGTGGAGGGTGTGGGTGACACTGTGATGGGTCTGGTGGAGGGTGTGGGTGAGGCTGTGATGGGTCTGGTGGAGGGTGTGGGTGACACTGTGATGGGTCTGGTGGAGGGTGTGGGTGACACTGTGATGGGTCTGGTGGAGGGTGTGGGTGACACTGTGATGGGTCTGGTGGAGGGTGTGGGTGAGGCTGTGATGGGTCTGGTGGAGGGTGTGGGTGAGGCTGTGATGGGTCTGGTGGAGGGTGTGGGTGACACTGTGATGGGTCTGGTGGAGGGTGTGGGTGACACTGTGATGGGTCTGGTGGAGGGTGTGGGTGACACTGTGATGGGTCTGGTGGAGGGTGTGGGTGAGGCTGTGATGGGTCTGGTGGAGGGTGTGGGTGACACTGTGATGGGTCTGGTGGAGGGTGTGGGTGAGGCTGTGATGGGTCTGGTGGAGGGTGTGGGTGACACTGTGATGGGTCTGGTGGAGGGTGTGGGTGACACTGTGATGGGTCTGGTGGAGGGTGTGGGTGAGGCTGTGATGGGTCTGGTGGAGGGTGTGGGTGACACTGTGATGGGTCTGGTGGAGGGTGTGGGTGAGGCTGTGATGGGTCTGGTGGAGGGTGTGGGTGACACTGTGATGGGTCTGGTGGAGGGTGTGGGTGACACTGTGATGGGTCTGGTGGAGGGTGTGGGTGACACTGTGATGGGTCTGGTGGAGGGTGTGGGTGAGGCTGTGATGGGTCTGGTGGAGGGTGTGGGTGACACTGTGATGGGTCTGGTGGAGGGTGTGGGTGAGGCTGTGATGGGTCTGGTGGAGGGTGTGGGTGACACTGTGATGGGTCTGGTGGAGGGTGTGGGTGACACTGTGATGGGTCTGGTGGAGGGTGTGGGTGAGGCTGTGATGGGTCTGGTGGAGGGTGTGGGTGAGGCTGTGATGGGTCTGGTGGAGGGTGTGGGTGACACTGTGATGGGTCTGGTGGAGGGTGTGGGTGACACTGTGATGGGTCTGGTGGAGGGTGTGGGTGACACTGTGATGGGTCTGGTGGAGGGTGTGGGTGACACTGTGATGGGTCTGGTGGAGGGTGTGGGTGAGGCTGTGATGGGTCTGGTGGAGGGTGTGGGTGACACTGTGATGGGTCTGGTGGAGGGTGTGGGTGACACTGTGATGGGTCTGGTGGAGGGTGTGGGTGAGGCTGTGATGGGTCTGGTGGAGGGTGTGGGTGAGGCTGTGATGGGTCTGGTGGAGGGTGTGGGTGACACTGTGATGGGTCTGGTGGAGGGTGTGGGTGACACTGTGATGGGTCTGGTGGAGGGTGTGGGTGACACTGTGATGGGTCTGGTGGAGGGTGTGGGTGACACTGTGATGGGTCTGGTGGAGGGTGTGGGTGACACTGTGATGGGTCTGGTGGAGGGTGTGGGTGACACTGTGATGGGTCTGGTGGAGGGTGTGGGTGACACTGTGATGGGTCTGGTGGAGGGTGTGGGTGACACTGTGATGGGTCTGGTGGAGGGTGTGGGTGAGGCTGTGATGGGTCTGGTGGAGGGTGTGGGTGACACTGTGATGGGTCTGGTGGAGGGTGTGGGTGACACTGTGATGGGTCTGGTGGAGGGTGTGGGTGAGGCTGTGATGGGTCTGGTGGAGGGTGTGGGTGAGGCTGTGATGGGTCTGGTGGAGGGTGTGGGTGAGGCTGTGATGGGTCTGGTGGAGGGTGTGGGTGACACTGTGATGGGTCTGGTGGAGGGTGTGGGTGACACTGTGATGGGTCTGGTGGAGGGTGTGGGTGACACTGTGATGGGTCTGGTGGAGGGTGTGGGTGACACTGTGATGGGTCTGGTGGAGGGTGTGGGTGAGGCTGTGATGGGTCTGGTGGAGGGTGTGGGTGAGGCTGTGATGGGTCTGGTGGAGGGTGTGGGTGAGGCTGTGATGGGTCTGGTGGAGGGTGTGGGTGAGGCTGTGATGGGTCTGGTGGAGGGTGTGGGTGACACTGTGATGGGTCTGGTGGAGGGTGTGGGTGAGGCTGTGATGGGTCTGGTGGAGGGTGTGGGTGAGGCTGTGATGGGTCTGGTGGAGGGTGTGGGTGACACTGTGATGGGTCTGGTGGAGGGTGTGGGTGAGGCTGTGATGGGTCTGGTGGAGGGTGTGGGTGACACTGTGATGGGTCTGGTGGAGGGTGTGGGTGACACTGTGATGGGTCTGGTGGAGGGTGTGGGTGAGGCTGTGATGGGTCTGGTGGAGGGTGTGGGTGAGGGGTGTGGGTCTGGTGTGAGGGTGTGGGTGGAGGGTGTGGGTCTGGTGTGGGTGTGGGTGAGGCTGTGATGGGTCTGGTGGAGGGTGTGGGTGAGTCTGTGATGGGTCTGGTGGAGGGTGTGGGTGACACTGTGATGGGTCTGGTGGAGGGTGTGGGTGAGGCTGTGATGGGTCTGGTGGAGGGTGTGGGTGAGGCTGTGATGGGTCTGGTGGAGGGTGTGGGTGACTGTGATGGGTCTGGTGGAGGGTGTGGGTGACACTGTGATGGGTCTGGTGGAGGGTGTGGGTGAGGCTGTGATGGGTCTGGTGGAGGGTGTGGGTGACACTGTGATGGGTCTGGTGGAGGGTGTGGGTGAGGCTGTGATGGGTCTGGTGGAGGGTGTGGGTGAGGCTGTGATGGGTCTGGTGGAGGGTGTGGGTGACACTGTGATGGGTCTGGTGGAGGGTGTGGGTGACACTGTGATGGGTCTGGTGGAGGGTGTGGGTGAGGCTGTGATGGGTCTGGTGGAGGGTGTGGGTGAGGCTGTGATGGGTCTGGTGGAGGGTGTGGGTGACACTGTGATGGGTCTGGTGGAGGGTGTGGGTGACACTGTGATGGGTCTGGTGGAGGGTGTGGGTGACACTGTGATGGGTCTGGTGGAGGGTGTGGGTGACACTGTGATGGGTCTGGTGGAGGGTGTGGGTGACACTGTGATGGGTCTGGTGGAGGGTGCGGGTGAGGCTGTGATGGGTCTGGTGGAGGGTGAGGTTGACACTGTGATGGGTCTGGTGGAGCGTGTGGGTGACACTGTGATGGGTCTGGTGGAGGGTGAGGTTGACACTGTGATGGGTCTGGTGGAGGGTGTGGGTGACACTGTGATGGGTCTGGTGGAGGGTGTGGGTGACACTGTGATGGGTCTGGTGGAGGGTGTGGGTGAGGCTGTGATGGGTCTGGTGGAGGGTGTGGGTGAGGCTGTGATGGGTCTGGTGGAGGGTGTGGGTGAGGCTGTGATGGGTCTGGTGGAGGGTGTGGGTGACACTGTGATGGGTCTGGTGGAGGGTGTGGGTGACACTGTGATGGGTCTGGTGGAGGGTGTGGGTGACACTGTGATGGGTCTGGTGGAGGGTGTGGGTGAGGCTGTGATGGGTCTGGTGGAGGGTGTGGGTGAGGCTGTGATGGGTCTGGTGGAGGGTGTGGGTGACACTGTGATGGGTCTGGTGGAGGGTGTGGGTGACACTGTGATGGGTCTGGTGGAGGGTGTGGGTGAGGCTGTGATGGGTCTGGTGGAGGGTGTGGGTGAGGCTGTGATGGGTCTGGTGGAGGGTGTGGGTGACTGTGATGGGTCTGGTGGAGGGTGTGGGTGAGGCTGTGATGGGTCTGGTGGAGGGTGTGGGTGAGGCTGTGATGGGTCTGGTGGAGGGTGTGGGTGACACTGTGATGGGTCTGGTGGAGGGTGTGGGTGACACTGTGATGGGTCTGGTGGAGGGTGTGGGTGAGGCTGTGATGGGTCTGGTGGAGGGTGTGGGTGAGGCTGTGATGGGTCTGGTGGAGGGTGTGGGTGACACTGTGATGGGTCTGGTGGAGGGTGTGGGTGACACTGTGATGGGTCTGGTGGAGGGTGTGGGTGACACTGTGATGGGTCTGGTGGAGGGTGTGGGTGAGGCTGTGATGGGTCTGGTGGAGGGTGTGGGTGACACTGTGATGGGTCTGGTGGAGGGTGTGGGTGAGGCTGTGATGGGTCTGGTGGAGGGTGTGGGTGACACTGTGATGGGTCTGGTGGAGGGTGTGGGTGACACTGTGATGGGTCTGGTGGAGGGTGTGGGTGACACTGTGATGGGTCTGGTGGAGGGTGTGGGTGACACTGTGATGGGTCTGGTGGAGGGTGTGGGTGACACTGTGATGGGTCTGGTGGAGGGTGTGGGTGAGGCTGTGATGGGTCTGGTGGAGGGTGTGGGTGAGGCTGTGATGGGTCTGGTGGAGGGTGTGGGTGACACTGTGATGGGTCTGGTGGAGGGTGTGGGTGACACTGTGATGGGTCTGGTGGAGCGTGTGGGTGACACTGTGATGGGTCTGGTGGAGGGTGTGGGTGACACTGTGATGGGTCTGGTGGAGGGTGTGGGTGACACTGTGATGGGTCTGGTGGAGGGTGTGGGTGAGGCTGTGATGGGTCTGGTGGAGGGTGTGGGTGACACTGTGATGGGTCTGGTGGAGGGTGTGGGTGAGGCTGTGATGGGTCTGGTGGAGGGTGTGGGTGACACTGTGATGGGTCTGGTGGAGGGTGTGGGTGAGGCTGTGATGGGTCTGGTGGAGGGTGTGGGTGAGGCTGTGATGGGTCTGGTGGAGGGTGTGGGTGACAATGTGATGGGTCTGGTGGAGGGTGTGGGTGAGGCTGTGATGGGTCTGGTGGAGGGTGTGGGTGAGGCTGTGATGGGTCTGGTGGAGGGTGTGGGTGACACTGTGATGGGTCTGGTGGAGGGTGTGGGTGAGGCTGTGATGGGTCTGGTGGAGGGTGTGGGTGAGGCTGTGATGGGTCTGGTGGAGGGTGTGGGTGACACTGTGATGGGTCTGGTGGAGGGTGTGGGTGAGGCTGTGATGGGTCTGGTGGAGGGTGTGGGTGAGGCTGTGATGGGTCTGGTGGAGGGTGTGGGTGAGGCTGTGATGGGTCTGGTGGAGGGTGTGGGTGACACTGTGATGGGTCTGGTGGAGGGTGTGGGTGACACTGTGATGGGTCTGGTGGAGGGTGTGGGTGAGGCTGTGATGGGTCTGGTGGAGGGTGTGGGTGACACTGTGATGGGTCTGGTGGAGGGTGTGGGTGACACTGTGATGGGTCTGGTGGAGGGTGTGGGTGAGGCTGTGATGGGTCTGGTGGAGGGTGTGGGTGACACTGTGATGGGTCTGGTGGAGGGTGTGGGTGACACTGTGATGGGTCTGGTGGAGGGTGTGGGTGACACTGTGATGGGTCTGGTGGAGGGTGTGGGTGACACTGTGATGGGTCTGGTGGAGGGTGTGGGTGAGGCTGTGATGGGTCTGGTGGAGGGTGTGGGTGAGGCTGTGATGGGTCTGGTGGAGGGTGTGGGTGACACTGTGATGGGTCTGGTGGAGGGTGTGGGTGACACTGTGATGGGTCTGGTGGAGGGTGTGGGTGAGGCTGTGATGGGTCTGGTGGAGGGTGTGGGTGACACTGTGATGGGTCTGGTGGAGGGTGTGGGTGAGTCTGTGATGGGTCTGGTGGAGGGTGTGGGTGAGGCTGTGATGGGTCTGGTGGAGGGTGTGGGTGACACTGTGATGGGTCTGGTGGAGGGTGTGGGTGAGGCTGTGATGGGTCTGGTGGAGGGTGTGGGTGACACTGTGATGGGTCTGGTGGAGGGTGTGGGTGACACTGTGATGGGTCTGGTGGAGGGTGTGGGTGAGGCTGTGATGGGTCTGGTGGAGGGTGTGGGTGAGGCTGTGATGGGTCTGGTGGAGGGTGTGGGTGAGGCTGTGATGGGTCTGGTGGAGGGTGTGGGTGAGGCTGTGATGGGTCTGGTGGAGGGTGTGGGTGACACTGTGATGGGTCTGGTGGAGGGTGTGGGTGACACTGTGATGGGTCTGGTGGAGGGTGTGGGTGACACTGTGATGGGTCTGGTGGAGGGTGTGGGTGAGGCTGTGATGGGTCTGGTGGAGGGTGTGGGTGAGGCTGTGATGGGTCTGGTGGAGGGTGTGGGTGAGGCTGTGATGGGTCTGGTGGAGGGTGTGGGTGACACTGTGATGGGTCTGGTGGAGGGTGTGGGTGACACTGTGATGGGTCTGGTGGAGGGTGTGGGTGAGGCTGTGATGGGTCTGGTGGAGGGTGTGGGTGACACTGTGATGGGTCTGGTGGAGGGTGTGGGTGACACTGTGATGGGTCTGGTGGAGGGTGTGGGTGACACTGTGATGGGTCTGGTGGAGGGTGTGGGTGAGGCTGTGATGGGTCTGGTGGAGGGTGTGGGTGAGGCTGTGATGGGTCTGGTGGAGGGTGTGGGTGACACTGTGATGGGTCTGGTGGAGGGTGTGGGTGAGGCTGTGATGGGTCTGGTGGAGGGTGTGGGTGACACTGTGATGGGTCTGGTGGAGGGTGTGGGTGACACTGTGATGGGTCTGGTGGAGGGTGTGGGTGACACTGTGATGGGTCTGGTGGAGGGTGTGGGTGACACTGTGATGGGTCTGGTGGAGGGTGTGGGTGAGGCTGTGATGGGTCTGGTGGAGGGTGTGGGTGACACTGTGATGGGTCTGGTGGAGGGTGTGGGTGACACTGTGATGGGTCTGGTGGAGGGTGTGGGTGAGGCTGTGATGGGTCTGGTGGAGGGTGTGGGTGACACTGTGATGGGTCTGGTGGAGGGTGTGGGTGACACTGTGATGGGTCTGGTGGAGGGTGTGGGTGACACTGTGATGGGTCTGGTGGAGGGTGTGGGTGACTGTGATGGGTCTGGTGGAGGGTGTGGGTGAGGCTGTGATGGGTCTGGTGGAGGGTGTGGGTGACACTGTGATGGGTCTGGTGGAGGGTGTGGGTGACACTGTGATGGGTCTGGTGGAGGGTGTGGGTGACACTGTGATGGGTCTGGTGGAGGGTGTAGGTGAGGCTCTGATGTGTCTGGTGGAGGGTGTGGGTGAGGCTGTGATGGGTCTGGTGGAGGGTGTGGTGAGGTGTGATGGGTCTGGTGGAGGGTGTGGGTGACACTGTGATGGGTCTGGTGGAGGGTGTGGGTGACACTGTGATGGGTCTGGTGGAGGGTGTGGGTGAGGCTGTGATGGGTCTGGTGGAGGGTGTGGGTGAGGCTGTGATGGGTCTGGTGGAGAGTGTGGGTGACACTGTGATGGGTCTGGTGGAGGGTGTGGGTGACAATGTGATGGGTCTGGTGGAGGGTGCGGGTGACACTGTGATGGGTCTGGTGGAGGGTGTGGGTGACACTGTGATGTGTCTGGTGGAGGGTGTGGGTGAGGCTGTGATGGGTCTGGTGGAGGGTGTGGGTGACACTGTGATGGGTCTGGTGGAGGGTGTGGGTGACACTGTGATGGGTCTGGTGGAGGGTGTGGGTGAGGCTGTGATGGGTCTGGTGGAGGGTGTGGGTGACACTGTGATGGGTCTGGTGGAGGGTGTGGGTGACACTGTGATGGGTCTGGTGGAGGGTGTGGGTGACACTGTGATGGGTCTGGTGGAGGGTGTGGGTGAGGCTGTGATGGGTCTGGTGGAGGGTGTGGGTGAGGCTGTGATGGGTCTGGTGGAGGGTGTGGGTGGAACTGTGATGGGTCTGGTGGAGGGTGTGGGTGACACTGTGATGGGTCTGGTGGAGGGTGTGGGTGACACTGTTACTGTTCTGGTGGAGGGTGTGTGTGCCACTGTGATGGGTCTGGTGGAGGGTGTGGGTGACTCTCTGATGGGTCTGGTGGAGGGTGTGGGTGAGGCTGTGATGGGTCTGGTGGAGGGTGTGGGTGACACTGTGATGGGTCTGGTGGAGGGTGTGGGTGAGGCTGTGATGGGTCTGGTGGAGGGTGTGGGTGAGGCTGTGATGGGTCTGGTGGAGGGTGTGTGTGACACTGTGATGGGTCTGGTGGAGGGTGTGGGTGACACTGTGATGGGTCTGGTGGAGGGTGTGGGTGAGGCTGTGATGGGTCTGGTGGAGGGTGTGGGTGACACTGTGATGGGTCTGGTGGAGGGTGTGGGTGACACTGTGATGGGTCTGGTGGAGGGTGTGGGTGAGGCTGTGATGGGTCTGGTGGAGGGTGTGGGTGACACTGTGATGGGTCTGGTGGAGGGTGTGGGTGAGGCTGTGATGGGTCTGGTGGAGGGTGTGGGTGAGGCTGTGATGGGTCTGGTGGAGGGTGTGGGTGACACTGTGATGGGTCTGGTGGAGGGTGTGGGTGACTGTGATGGGTCTGGTGGAGGGTGTGGGTGACACTGTGATGGGTCTGGTGGAGGGTGTGGGTGACACTGTGATGGGTCTGGTGGAGGGTGTGGGTGAGGCTGTGATGGGTCTGGTGGAGGGTGTGGGTGAGGCTGTGATGGGTCTGGTGGAGGGTGTGGGTGACTGTGATGGGTCTGGTGGAGGGTGTGGGTGAGGCTGTGATGGGTCTGGTGGAGGGTGTGGGTGAGGCTGTGATGGGTCTGGTGGAGGGTGTGGGTGACACTGTGATGGGTCTGGTGGAGGGTGTGGGTGACACTGTGATGGGTCTGGTGGAGGGTGTGGGTGACACTGTGATGGGTCTGGTGGAGGGTGTGGGTGAGGCTGTGATGGGTCTGGTGGAGGGTGTGGGTGAGGCTGTGATGGGTCTGGTGGAGGGTGTGGGTGAGGCTGTGATGGGTCTGGTGGAGGGTGTGGGTGAGGCTGTGATGGGTCTGGTGGAGGGTGTGGGTGACACTGTGATGGGTCTGGTGGAGGGTGTGGGTGACACTGTGATGGGTCTGGTGGAGGGTGTGGGTGACACTGAGATGGGTCTGGTGGAGGGTGTGGGTGACACTGAGATGGGTCTGGTGGAGGGTGTGGGTGACACTGTGATGGGTCTGGTGGAGGGTGTGGGTGAGGCTGTGATGGGTCTGGTGGAGGGTGTGGGTGACACTGTGATGGGTCTGGTGGAGGGTGTGGGTGACACTGTGATGGGTCTGGTGGAGGGTGTGGGTGACACTGTGATGGGTCTGGTGGAGGGTGTGGGTGACACTGTGATGGGTCTGGTGGAGGGTGTGGGTGAGGCTGTGATGGGTCTGGTGGAGGGTGTGGGTGACACTGTGATGGGTCTGGTGGAGGGTGTGGGTGACACTGTGATGGGTCTGGTGGAGGGTGTGGGTGACACTGTGATGGGTCTGGTGGAGGGTGTGGGTGAGGCTGTGATGGGTCTGGTGGAGGGTGTGGGTGAGGCTGTGATGGGTCTGGTGGAGGGTGTGGGTGACACTGTGATGGGTCTGGTGGAGGGTGTGGGTGACACTGTGATGGGTCTGGTGGAGGGTGTGGGTGACACTGTGATGGGTCTGGTGGAGGGTGTGGGTGAGGCTGTGATGGGTCTGGTGGAGGGTTTGGGTGAGGCTGTGATGGGTCTGGTGGAGGGTGTGGGTGAGGCTGTGATGGGTCTGGTGGAGGGTGTGGGTGAGGCTGTGATGGGTCTGGTGGAGGGTGTGGGTGACACTGTGATGGGTCTGGTGGAGGGTGTGGGTGACACTGTGATGGGTCTGGTGGAGGGTGTGGGTGAGGCTGTGATGGGTCTGGTGGAGGGTGTGGGTGACACTGTGATGGGTCTGGTGGAGGGTGTGGGTGAGGCTGTGATGGGTCTGGTGGAGGGTGTGGGTGAGGCTGTGATGGGTCTGGTGGAGGGTGTGGGTGACACTGTGATGGGTCTGGTGGAGGGTGTGGGTGAGGCTGTGATGGGTCTGGTGGAGGGTGTGGGTGAGGCTGTGATGGGTCTGGTGGAGGGTGTGGGTGACACTGTGATGGGTCTGGTGGAGGGTGTGGGTGAGGCTGTGATGGGTCTGGTGGAGGGTGTGGGTGAGGCTGTGATGGGTCTGGTGGAGGGTGTGGGTGACACTGTGATGGGTCTGGTGGAGGGTGTGGGTGAGGCTGTGATGGGTCTGGTGGAGGGTGTGGGTGACACTGTGATGGGTCTGGTGGAGGGTGTGGGTGAGGCTGTGATGGGTCTGGTGGAGGGTGTGGGTGACTCTGTGATGGGTCTGGTGGAGGGTGTGGGTGACACTGTGATGGGTCTGGTGGAGGGTGTGGGTGAGGCTGTGATGGGTCTGGTGGAGGGTGTGGGTGACACTGTGATGGGTCTGGTGGAGGGTGTGGGTGACACTGTGATGGGTCTGGTGGAGGGTGTGGGTGACACTGTGATGGGTCTGGTGGAGGGTGTGGGTGACTGTGATGGGTCTGGTGGAGGGTGTAGGTGAGGCTGTGATGGGTCTGATGGAGGGTGTGGGTGACACTGTGATGGGTCTGGTGGAGGGTGTGGGTGACACTGTGATGGGTCTGGTGGAGGGTGTGGGTGAGGCTGTGATGGGTCTGGTGGAGGGTGTGGGTGACACTGTGATGGGTCTGGTGGAGGGTGTGGGTGAGGCTGTGATGGGTCTGGTGGAGGGTGTGGGTGACACTGTGATGGGTCTGGTGGAGGGTGTGGGTGACACTGTGATGGGTCTGGTGGAGGGTGTGGGTGAGGCTGTGATGGGTCTGGTGGAGGGTGTGGGTGAGGCTGTGATGGGTCTGGTGGAGGGTGTGGGTGACACTGTGATGGGTCTGGTGGAGGTTGTGGGTGACACTGTGATGGGTCTGGTGGAGGGTGTGGGTGAGGCTGTGATGGGTCTGGTGGAGGGTGTGGGTGACACTGTGATGGGCTTGGTCAAGGGTGTGGGCGAGGCTGTGATGGTTCTGGTGGAGGGCGTGGGTGAGGCTGTGATGGGTCTGGTGGAGGGTGTGGGTGAGGCTGTGATGGGTCTGGTCGAGAGTGTGGGTGACACTGTGATGGGTCTGGTGGAGGGTGTGGGTGAGGCTGTGATGGGTCTGGTGGAGGGTGTGGGTGAGGCTGTGATGGGTCTGGTGGAGGGTGTGGGTGACAATGTGATGGATGTGGTGGAGGGTTTGGGTGACACTGTGATGGGTCTGGTGGAGGGTGTGGGTGAGGCTGTGATGGGTCTGGTGGAGGGTGTGGGTGACACTGTGATGGGTCTGGTGGAGGGTGTGGGTGAGGCTGTGATGGGTCTGGTGGAGGGTGTGGGTGAGGCTGTGATGGGTCTGGTGGAGGGTGTGGGTGACACTGTGATGGGTCTGGTGGAGGGTGTGGGTGAGGCTGTGATGGGTCTGGTGGAGGGTGTGGGTGACACTGTGATGGGTCTGGTGGAGGGTGTGGGTGAGGCTGTGATGGGTCTGGTGGAGGGTGTGGGTGAGGCTGTGATGGGTCTGGTGGAGGGTGTGGGTGACACTGTGATGGGTCTGGTGGAGGGTGTGGGTGAGGCTGTGATGGGTCTGGTGGAGGGTGTGGGTGACACTGTGATGGGTCTGGTGGAGGGTGTGGGTGACACTGTGATGGGTCTGGTGGAGGGTGTGGGTGAGGCTGTGATGGGTCTGGTGGAGGGTGTGGGTGAGGCTGTGATGGGTCTGGTGGAGGGTGTGGGTGACACTGTGATGGGTCTGGTGGAGGGTGTGGGTGAGGCTGTGATGGGTCTGGTGGAGGGTGTGGGTGAGGCTGTGATGGGTCTGGTGGAGGGTGTGAGTGACACTGTGATGGGTCAGGTGGAGGGTTTGGGTGAGGCTGTGATGGGTCTGGTGGAGGGTGTGGGTGACACTGTGATGGGTCTGGTGGAGGGTGTGGGTGACACTGTGATGGGTCTGGTGGAGGGTGTGGGTGGCACTGTGATGGGTCTGGTGGAGGGTGTGGGTGACACTGTGATGGGTCTGGTGGAGGGTGTGGGTGAGGCTGTGATGGGTCTGGTGGAGGGTGTGGGTGAGGTTTTGATGGGTCTGGTGGAGGGTGTGGGTAACACTGTGATGGGTCTGGTGGAGGGTGTGGGTGAGGCTGTGATGGGTCTGGTGGAGGGTGTGGGTGAGGCTGTGATGGGTCTGGTGGAGGGTGTGGGTGACACTGTGATGGGTCTGGTGGAGGGTGTGGGTGACACTGTGATGGGTCTGGTGGAGGGTGTGGGTGACTGTGATGGGTCTGGTGGAGGGTGTGGGTGACACTGTGATGGGTCTGGTGGAGGGTGTGGGTGACACTGTGATGGGTCTGGTGGAGGGTGTGGGTGAGGCTGTGATGGGTCTGGTGGAGGGTGTGGGTGAGGCTGTGATGGGTCTGGTGGAGGGTGTGGGTGACACTGTGATGGGTCTGGTGGAGGGTGTGGGTGACACTGTGATGGGTCTGGTGGAGGGTGTGGGTGAGGCTGTGATGGGTCTGGTGGAGGGTGTGGGTGAGGCTGTGATGGGTCTGGTGGAGGGTGTGGGTGACTGTGATGGGTCTGGTGGAGGGTGTGGGTGACACTGTGATGGGTCTGGTGGAGGGTGTGGGTGAGGCTGTGATGGGTCTGGTGGAGGGTGTGGGTGAGGCTGTGATGGGTCTGGTGGAGGGTGTGGGTGACACTGTGATGGGTCTGGTGGAGGGTGTGGGTGACACTGTGATGGGTCTGGTGGAGGGTGTGGGTGACACTGTGATGGGTCTGGTGGAGGGTGTGGGTGACACTGTGATGGGTCTGGTGGAGGGTGTGGGTGACACTGTGATGGGTCTGGAGGAGGGTGTGGGTGACACTGTGATGGGTCTGGAGGAGGGTGTTGGTGTCATTATGACGGGTCTGGGGGAGGGTGTGGGTGACACTGTGATGGGTCTGGTGGAGGGTGTGGGTGAGGCTGTGATGGGTCTGGTGGAGGGTGTGGGTGAGGCTGTGATGGGTCTGGTGGAGGGTGTGGGTGACACTGTGATGGGTCTGGTGGAGGGTGTGGGTGACACTGTGATGGGTCTGGTGGAGGGTGTGGGTGACACTGTGATGGGTTTGGTGGAGGGTGTGGGTGAGGCTGTGATGGGTCTGGTGGAGGGTGTGGGTGAGGCTGTGATGGGTCTGGTGGAGGGTGTGGGTGAGGCTGTGATGGGTCTGGTGGAGGGTGTGGGTGAGGCTGTGATGGGTCTGGTGGAGGGTGTGGGTGAGGCTGTGATGGGTCTGGTGGATGGTATGTGTGACACTCTGATGGTTCTGGTGGAGGCCGTGGGTGAGGCTGTGAAGGGTCAGCTGGAGGGTGTGGATGACACAGTGATGGGTCTGGTGGAGGGTGTGGGTGACACTGTGATGGGTCTGGTGGAGGGTGTGGGTGACACAGTGATGGGTCTGGTGGAGGGTGTGGGTGAGGCTGTGATGGGTCTGGTGGAGGGTGTGGGTGACACTGTGATGGGTCTGGTGGAGGGTGTGGGTGAGGCTGTGATGGGTCTGGTGGAGGGTGTGGGTGAGGCTGTGATGGGTCTGGTGGAGGGTGTGGGTGACACTGTGATGGGTCTGGTGGAGGGTTTGGATGAGGCTGTGATGGGTCTGGTGGAGGGTGTGGGTGACACTGTGATGGGTCTGGTGGAGGGTGTGGGTGACACTGTGATGGGTCTGGTGGAGGGTGTGGGTGAGGCTGTGATGGGTCTGGTGGAGGGTGTGGGTGACACTGTGATGGGTCTGGTGGAGGGTGTGGGTGACACTGTGATGGGTCTGGTGGAGGGTGTGGGTGACACTGTGATGGGTCTGGTGGAGGGTTTGGATGAGGCTGTGATGGGTCTGGTGGAGGGTGTGGGTGACACTGTGATGGGTCTGGTGGAGGGTGTGGGTGAGGCTGAGATGGGTCTGGTGGAGGGTGTGGGTGAAGCTGTGATGGGTCTGGTGGAGGGTGTGGGTGAGGGTGTAATGGGTCTGGTGGAGGGTGTGGGTGACACTGTGACGGGTCTGGTGGAGGGTGTGGGTGACACGGTGATGGGTCTGGTGGAGGGTGCGGGTGAGGCTGTGATGGGTCTGGTGGAGGGTGTGGGTGACACTGTGATGGGTCTGGTGGAGGGTGTGGGTGACACTGTGATGGGTCTGGTGGAGGGTGTGGGTGAGGCTGTGATGGGTCTGGTGGAGGGTGTGGGTGACACTGTGATGGGTCTGGTGGAGGGTGTGGGTGACACTGTGATGGGTCTGGTGGAGGGTGTGGGTGAGGCTGTGATGGGTCTGGTGGAGGGTGTGGGTGGCACTGTGATGGGTCTGGTGGAGGGTGTGGGTGACACTGTGATGGGTCTGGTGGAGGGTGTGGGTGAGGCTGTGATGGGTCTGGTGGAGGGTGTGGGTGACACTGTGATGGGTCTTGTGGAGGGTGTGGGTGACACTGTGATGGGTCTGGTGGAGGGTGTGGGTGAGGCTGTGATGGGTCTGGTGGAGGGTGTGGGTGAGGCTGTGATGGGTCTGGTGGAGGGTGTGGGTGACACTGTGATGGGTCTGGTGGAGGGTGTGGGTGAGGCTGTGATGGGTCTGGTGGAGGGTGAGGGTGACACTGTGATGAGTCTGGTTGAGGGAGTGGGTGAGGTTGTGATGTGTCTGGTGGAGGGTGTGGGTGAGGCTGTGATGGGTCTGGTGGAGGGTGTGGGTGAGGCTGTGATGGGTCTGGTGGAGGGTGTGGGTGACACTGTGATGGGTCTGGTGGAGGGTGTGGGTGACACTGTGATGGGTCTGGTGGAGGGTGTGGGTGAGGCTGTGATGGGTCTGGTGGAGGGTGTGGGTGAGGCTGTGATGGGTCTGGTGGAGGGTGTGGGTGACACTGTGATGGGTCTGGTGGAGGGTGTGGGTGAGGCTGTGATGGGTCTGGTGGAGGGTGTGGGTGACACTGTGATGGGTCTGGTGGAGGGTGTGGGTGACACTGTGATGGGTCTGGTGGAGGGTGTGGGTGAGGCTGTGATGGGTCTGGTGGAGGGTGTGGGTGAGGCTGTGATGGGTCTGGTGGAGGGTGTGGGTGAGGCTGTGATGGGTCTGGTGGAGGGTGTGGGTGACACTGTGATGGGTCTGGTGGAGGGTGTGGGTGACACTGTGATGGGTCTGGTGGAGGGTGTGGGTGAGGCTGTGATGGGTCTGGTGGAGGGTGTGGGTGACACTGTGATGGGTCTGGTGGAGGGTGTGGGTGAGGCTGTGATGGGTCTGGTGGAGGGTGTGGGTGACACTGTGATGGGTCTGGTGGAGGGTGTGGGTGACACTGTGATGGGTCTGGTGGAGGGTGTGGGTGACACTGTGATGGGTCTGGTGGAGGGTGTGGGTGACACTGTGATGGGTCTGGTGGAGGGTGTGGGTGACACTGTGATGGGTCTGGTGGAGGGTGGGGGTGACACTGTGATGGGTCTGGTGGAGGGTGTGGGTGAGGCTGTGATGGTCTGGTGGAGGGTGTGGGTGACACTGTGATGGGTCTCTGGTGGAGGGTGTGGGTGACACTGTGATGGGTCTGGTGGAGGGTGTGGGTGACACTGTATGGGTCTGGTGGAGGGTGTGGGTGACACTGTGATGGGTCTGGTGGAGGGTGTGGGTGAGGCTCTGATGGGTCTGGGGAGGGTGTGGGTGAGGCTGTGATGGGTGGTGGAGGGTGTGGGTGACACTGTGATGGGTTGTTGGAGGGTGTGGGTGAGGCTGTGATGGGTCTGGTGGAGGGTGTGGGTGACACTGTGATGGGTCTGGTGGAGGGT